>NC_088853.1:65922962-66202962 GCF_963853765.1 Magallana gigas | reverse complement strand
CCAGCTCAATACAAAGCGTCATGAACATCGCTTGTCAAGTTGTGGGCCGGTACGTGATATATTACAACACGAGAGAGGGAAACCTGACCCAGAAGCCCACTTATTCAAAGGAAGCATACATTGAACTGTGTGAAGTCGAAGTGTTTGGTTAGTTGATATACATAGAGAATAGTCTAGTTTACTTCATTACAGGATAACTTTCTCTATTATCTCATGCAACATTTGCAAAAATAATTGTGTGACAGTTTTGTATGTGAAACATTTTTGTCTTTAAACTGCGTACAATATTTGTTACACATTTTACAAAGTTGGAGAATGATGCATATAATTTTGTTTAGTATTTAATAAAATCTAAACCTGATATTCCTTTAATCAATTATTTAGTATATATGTAATCTTGTTTGTATTCTTGCCTAAAAAGGCTGCCCCGAACTTGGCTTCAAAGGACCGTATTGTGACGAACCTTGTCCAAATAATTGTCAATACTGTAACCCCAAAACTGGGGAATGTATTGGAGCCTGCAACCCAGGATACTATGGTGAACAGTGCAAATTCTACGATCGGGGTAATTTTCTTTACTTTTCATGATCAAATGAGCTTTTTTTTTCTTCAAAATGATTATTTCTCACATCCTTTAAGTTTTATTTTTTTTTTCATAATTAACTTTGATACCTAGAGAAAATAGACAAATGATAGAAAGTGTCCATTTCACTTTTTACACTTATATATCCACAGCTATTTTAGTATAACTTTACACAATTGTTTTCTAGGAAACCTAGCCCTACATAAACCGACATTCCAGTCCTCCACATTTTTTAGTACTACCGGAAGTAAGGCTGCTGTTGATGGTCAAAAGAATGACCTGAGTTTGTATTCGGGTCATTGCGCTGTGACCTCTGAGCATCAAAACTACGCTCTCTGGAGAGTTGACCTCCTGCAAAGGCGTAAAATTGAAAGGCTTACCTTACAAGCTTTGACTTCTGTTTCCAAATGGGGTTAGTGATTTTTGTGTACTATGATTTTTACTACATGTATATGGATATCATTTTGTTTTATTTTATTTTTGATTTTAACGCGTTTTTGGTTAGTTAAACAAATTCATATATGTACCATATGATTTCCCCACGCAACAATACGATAGGTATTTTAAACGTTTATATTTTCTTTTACATTGTGACTTTATAATGAATTATATGCAAATAATCATCATTTAAATTTAAGATATACGCCTTCTTTTTTGTAATGCATACGTTATGATTAGTTTATTGCTTATTTTGTCTTATGTAAGATATAACTTAAAAATATAAATTTGAATACTGCTTACATTTAACTAACGCAAAATCTACGATAAATGCAATTCAAATTTTGTAACTGAATCTAAATGTTTCTTTTTCACGTCTTTTGTTAAGTTTTTACCACAGGTTCACTCGAATTAACGTAGCGTCATTAATAACAATCCACTAGCTCTAAATAAAAAAAAGAATTTGAACGATGTTTGCCAATGTTTACATAATATCAGAGTATAAATAAGAATTTGGCAAACATTTTATAAGTCGGAATAAATTCCTATACTTCCATTAACCAAATATCTTCATTGTGTTATTGAATCGTAGATTTCGGGCATTCAATCATGTTCTAGTTATCACTCAATTTTCGAATGGCTGATTGGTTAATTTGTATTGCTTTCAGCTGAACTTACATAGCAGGTCGTTATTTTTCATAAATTAGCCAGTAATTCTTTTTTTTTTTTTTAATCCACATTTTCTGTTATATTGGATTGTAACAATGTATCTTGACAACGTAAAGAACAGTGATAATAACACGTAAGAATGACACGTTTTTCAAAAATTTCAGATGGGAAAAATAATTATACAGGACTTCTTCTGGGCTTTACATTAACAGTTTCTAACTCCACCAATCAAAATGAGGGTGTCGTCTGCTACAAAGACACAAACCATACAAGGTCAACTGTACCTTTCTCATTCGATATAAGCTGCCCTGTGATTGGTCAATATGTCTCGTATTACAATAAAAGACTCCCGGACATTAGCTATCCAGCTGGTTACAGTCAATACGCCCAGTCAGCTCTCTGTGAAGTCGAAGTGTATGGTAATTATTGTTTGGATTTTTGTTTGTTGTAGCATCATTCACAATATTTATAGCCTTTTCGTACAAATGTGTGTTTCTATATACAAAACTAGCGATACTTTGCCTTCCTTTCTTTGTATCCAGGTTGTCCAATTCCTGGATTCGACGGTCCGCATTGTGCTGTCCCTTGCTTCTCTAGCTGCAAAAATCGTAAGATCTTTTAGGATTGGTCAATTTTTTTCAAATTGTTTATAAACGTGTCCCAAGTAAAAGACATGCAGCTATTTTCTCTACTAAATCATGCAATATTGTACTATATTTTTTCTACTTTAAACGTTAAAGTGAATTGAACGATTTGTAAACAAAATTGGGGTCAATAACTGATATCCTAGATGCATGTAAATAATATTAAACATGATATGTGATTAATAATCCTATACAGTCGGTTTTTTTTGCAGTAATTGTCATGTTTTTGTTGGCAAATTATTATGCTTTTCTTAAAAGTTATGAGTTTTGTATATTGAACGGATGCTCTTCGATTCCCACGAGACTCTAGTTCAATGCAATAATGCATCTTTGTTTTTATCGTTAGATCTAGAAAATCTAGCTCTCTGGAAACCAACATCTCAGTCTTCCACGCGATCTGGCGCTTCCGGTTCAGAGAAGGCAGTTGATAACCTGAAATCTGATCGGACGTTTCACGGTGGTCAATGTTCAGCAACTTTACCGGATACTCAAGCATATTGGCGAGTTGATCTGAAAGATGTATATCGGTTAGATCGCATTGTGATATATTTTAGGACAGAAAACAAAACATGGGGTAAGATGTGTTAGCGATGTTTTATCTATTAAATTGTCTTATTCTGTTTATTTTGATCGTCGGGACATCTAAAGTGAATTTAATAACGAGTTTGGCACGTCTTCTTACTCGCAAATGGTTGGTGTAAAGAAAAGACATAAAGAATTTTATTTCTGTGTGTTTTTTTTTCATAATAATTTTCAACTATTGATAAATCATTTTTACAAAAATGTAAATGAGAATCAAGGTAAAAAACTTCTTGAATGACGATTTCAAGCTAGTGATGAATCATTTTTCACAAAAATGTAAATGAGAATCACGGTAAACAACTTCTTGAATGACGATTGTTTGGGAATGCACAAGGGAAACACATAATAGGATTTCGTCTGCTAAACAAGTTTTATCGGTAAGGTGAATTGAGTCTCTTTTTCGTTTTTGAAAAGAACCTAAACGTGTGCTTGTTTATTTTTTACTGTAATGCAGTTTCTCGATCAAATAATCAAATAAATCAATAAATTTATTTGAAAAAGCAAATACTTGCTTTTACGATAATTATTTTAATGAATGGACAACGTTCAAACGTCATAAATAGCGTAAAGCACCGCACATCAATATACAATAGTCAGCATAACAATAGAGATGTGTTGTGTTTGTACTATGCTAAATTAATAGTTTTGTATTAGCAGTTTTGTATTAGCAGGGTTTAATACATTAATTATGCACTCGCTTCCAGCTTGTTTACTATGTTTCAAGCCATGACTAATATTAATATAATAGTGTTGCGTTGTGCATGTACTATGCCTAAATAATAGTCAGGGTTTGACACATGGTGCATGAGCCGGAGGCGAGTACACTATCAAACCCTGACTACTATTAAGGCATAGTACATGCACAACACAACACTATTGTTATTATTATGCCGAGTATTGTACATACTGACGTGCTTTGCTTTAAGTAGGTGTGACGTTTGAGCGTTGTCTGGTCCCAAAAAATAATCACCGGAAAAGCTAACGTTTGTTCTTTCAAAGTAATCAATTGATTTCAAATTGATTGATAATTTAATCAACAAATTGTTGTACAATAAAAAATCAACAAATGTTTATGTTCTTTTCAAGAAACGAGGGACGTTTCACCTTACCGAGAAAACTCGAAATGTTTAGCAGACGATTGAATTTTGTTCTTGTACATTCTTTATCAAGCGTCATTTAAAAAAAGTGTTTTTGCGATTCTCATATAGAATTCTTTCAAAATTGTTTAATCCACTTGTTCAAAAGTTTATCAAAACTTTAACTAAAAAAATTATCGTCAATAATGATGTGTTTTTGGAATGATTTATAATGTTAATTGCTTGATGTCAATCGTATGTTTCTACTTTATATATATATAAATACCGCCAGACATTCCATCGGCTGTTGTAGCGTAACGGTAACGGTTACGCGTTGGGCTTCAAGACGTTATGCTTTTAGTGGCAAGAGTTCGAAACCCGCTGTCGGCGCTTGCAATATTTTCGTTGTAAACATTTGTCGTGCTCTATTTCGGCATAGTATGCTTACGCTATATAAACCCATTGTATACTATGCAAAAATAGATGAGTATTAAATATAGAGAGACAAACTGACAAGAGGAATAATAACTAGGCATAGTAGATGCACAACTCAAATCTATGATAATAAGAATAGGTACTGTAATAAGAAATGTTCTAATATTTCTATGCACTTTTTTATAAAAACATTGAATAATGTTGTGCAGATGAACACAACCCTCATAGAGCGGTGTCCCTTGGGTTCTACCTAAACATCTCTAACACAACCGATATAACGACCGCTGTCCGATGTTATCACGCTAATTATGACACAAACTACGATCTTCCGGATGTTATGCACATTCTCTGCGCATTGTCCGGACGTTACGTCATTTACTACAACGAACGGAAAGAAGGATATGTCTACCCTGCAAATTATTCCCAGTATGCATTTGCTGATTTGTGTGAAGTGGAAGTCTATGGTATGTTTTCATTGCATCTGGATTTAGGGAGGGAATATGAAGTTAGTACGGTTCAATGTTTTATTTAGGTTATTCGATCATCAGGTGGCTGGGGACAGTTCTTTTGATACAATTTATTGTAGCCAAGGGATGCATGTCTTCGGAACTCTGTAACTAGAATGTCCTCCGTTCCCATTCAGCACAAATACCTTTAATTCACTCTTTATAAGGCCAATCACCAATTAGAAAATTACTAATCAAAACCTGCAAAATTCTCTACATACTGGTTTCTATGAGATTTTGACCCTTTCATAATTTTCTAATTTTTCATGATTTTTCAGCTTTTTAGACCTCCCCCAGCTAATTCCCTGCAGAGGGTTGACCTTCCGTACCGCGTGCATGTTGCACTATCACATGTCAGAAACTTACCGCTGTATAGTTTACAATGTCCCATCCACCTACTTTTCGTGTTATTTTACCTCCCGTCTGTAACTTGCAATTTCACTGTGTAAAGACAGCACAACAGTCATAGCCGCAGCTTTCGCATTTTACTTCTGATTCTCATGTACCTAACATAAGGGGCCTACATATTGCATATCAATTTCAACAAGAGAAACCCCTCTAACTAATGGTAATCATTAAAAATCATTTCATGAATTTTAGCAACACTCATGAGCCTTCAAGTACAGCAACTCTCAATTTTACAAAAATATTGACGGGTACTTTATTCGAAACTGTCCCTTGCTACCTCAGGCTCAAAGTTTGATTTTTTTTTTCATCGTAAACGTATCATGTTTCTTTTAAACGTTTTACAAGAAATGAATTAAAATATAAGTTTTAGATTGTATCAATGCATTTCACAAAGTTATTGCAAAGTTGCAAAGTTACGATGGATATAGTGTAAACGTGTTTGAAAAAAAGGGTGGCGGTGCACCTGTGGCTTGAATTATTTATCATCATGTCATTAATAAGTAGTTCTCCGTGAATCCACTACGCCAAGCACGTAGTTGTGTACCTGATGGTAATACTAACACTAGAATACTACTACATGTAGTAATTAAAATTGGTCGTATAAAAGATTTATGGTACGGATACAAGAAATCCAGATAATTTAGAGTTATCGAACATTGCTGATGGTCGGAGATCGGTAAGGGTATAGACTGTTGATGTGTTCCTGATAATGCCTCTGCCCTTTGTTCATTCTTCCTTTGTTTTGTAAGCCAAAGTCTGCCGATGTTAAATACTGTGCCTGCATAGCTGACCCTAATTGGCCTGAACAGAAACAAAGTGAAATATAGTCAACATTAGCTTTAAAAATAAATAACTGATGTTCAATGATAAGTTCCCGACGGTGGAATTTTAATAAAAACCCTTTTGCTCCATTGATAAAGCAAAAACTGTGTATATATTCTAGTTTATTGAATACTTTAAGAAGTTTTCGTTAAATTAAAATTTAGTTTTTAGCAACTGTAATTTATCACTGAATCGAAATCTGAATAAAACGTGAGATTAAACCTGTGAGAAGAAAGTAAGAATTTATTGAACAAAATACAGTATATGTAGTTTAAATGTATTTTATCCCAGGCTGTCCTGCCCCCGTAGAAGATGGACCAGGGTGTACTCGTCCCTGCCCAACTAACTGTGAACAGTGTTACCCATATACCGGGGTCTGTCAAAAATGCAAACATGGCTACCAAGGGACTGAATGTGAACCTGGTAAGAGCAGATTTCATTTCCCTAATAACTCTCTCTCTCTCTCTCTCTCTCTCTCTCTCTCTCTCTCTATATATATATATATATATATATACATATATTGGCTAGACAATTCATGTTTCAAAATAATAATTATGATTGTTCGATAACACACGGTCCTTAGTCTGGATGAATATGCTTAGCGTAGTTCAGTTTATCGATAGTTATATATTTTTTATAATGTGTAAATAATATAGATAACACTCATGGGTTAAAATAGGTTAAATAATTAAACTTCTTCCATAATGGTCTTTTGTTTATACTAGTGACGTTAAAAGGGGTTCATCATTAGGTTGTCATTAAACGAAAATAGTGAACTTTGCCTATCTTTACAAAAATAGGAATATTGACTTTTGGGGAAACATATCTTAGAAACTCAAGTATGCCTGATTGTGGAAGTTGGATAAAAACGTACGAAAACTATATATTTATTTGCTTTGATTGGGTTAGTAAAAACATTTTGAAAGCTAAATGTATGCATTGTTTTGAGTTCCTTGTATCGAATCAAAAAGTTCTTACTTTATTTCGATGTATATTGAAGTTACTGCAGTGTACTTACTATATTTGTTTTCTTTAAAAGTCGTTTGCAGTGCCTCTGCCTCCATAAGTATTTCACCAAACAGTACATTAAATAGTACTGACTACAATGCTATATATTCGGCGGATGGACTCACGTTTCCTTCCAGAGAACGACTCCGGGTGGTGTATATCTACATTGCGTTGCCAAAGCTGGCATCCGACCTAGCTTACTTGCATATATCTATTGTTAAAGCTGAACATTTCAATGTAATGTTTCTGTCAGACAAAATGGAAAAGACAGAGGTATGATTTAAAGCTTATCCAAATACTTTACTAAAGAACGCAATGATCGCTTTTTGTTTCTGTTTGTCGGAGATTTGTATTGATTAACTGTTTGTTTTGTTTTTTTCTATTTTGTTTTTCTTTAAATTCCATATTGCATTTGATTATTTGTTTCGTGTATGAGGGCGTAAAACACACGATAAACGCTAAAATGCTTGTTTGTTATACAAAATATATGTATATATGCATTTCTGTTAATAATTCAAAACAGCCAGTACTTTATTAATTATATTATTGAAGAATTAAATAATTTTCTTATCACTTAATCAGTAAAATGTCAGTTTGAAGTGTAACATTAAAATAAGAATGCCATTTAAATATTTTTATTATCTTGGACAATTATGTTTCAGTATAGAAGAACGAGTATTCAAACAATGTTCAGAATAATTCTCCATTAAGATATTATAAAACAAAGTGACCGTCTCTTTCTTTCTAGCGTTGTGTGTATTGTAGGAACAGTATTGGACATTATATCCCGCATCAAAATGCAAATGAAATGCACAATAATACTTTTTTTATTTTGTACATTTTATTCAAACATATTCTCTCTCTATTGATTTGCTACTATTAATTCCATTCCTTAAATATTATTTTGTTGCTATTTATTGTGTATTAAGACATTTTTATTTGCAAAGAAAGCGTAGTTTTGAGTTTTGTAATTTATAGCATAACATTTGCCACTCAGATTTAAACATAGATTTATTCTTGATTAAAATATGTAATTTGTTGATGTTTTATAAGTTAATAATATAAATTGTCAATGGCTTATGGAAATAAGATAGATAAATCAATTGTATTACATAGGCAAAATCTGAATGTACTGTTTCTTTTTTTTTTTGCAGTATGATCAAGATGTCGTGGGCCCTTTTCATGGTCGCATTTATGCACGTACCAACTATGGCTCTGTAACCCAAGCTATCCGTATTAAAGTACGATATAGGAAATCCTTCACCATATCCAACCTCAAACTTCCTCTGAAGACGTGTAGAAATGTTACAGTAAGTAAGACAACCAGAATATTATTTATTGATTTTCAAAAAAATATGTCACAATGGAAAAATTATTGACAGAAAAACGAAATGTTTAAGTAGTAAAAGAGACTTATAAGGTACCTTGGATTTTAATTGATAAACAAATAAATACGTCTGAGACAACACATCTAATCACTCGATCGAGAGAGAGAGAAAGAGAGAGAGAGAGAGAGAGAGAGAGAAAGAGAGATAGAGAGAGATAATATGTTTGAATAAAAGTAATAATTATTTCACTTTGTTTACAGACGTACACATAAACCAGGAAGGAAGACGGAAGAAAAACAAATAAGTAACGTAATATGTTTAATGCGTTTGCAGATTTACAACAAATTTCCTGTAAATTTATTTATTAAGTTATTATTGTTCTTTTACGTTTCTGATACACAAATCTGCCCGACATCATTTCTATACAAATTCTTCATTGTGTTGTATACATTTTTATCATTTTAATTGTTTGTACATTTTTTTCCTTTCTACAGTAATATAAGTGCCTATCTTTAATCTCAAACTTAAAAGCTTAATAAATAAGCAAAAATTTACAGAGTTTTTATTTCGTATCGATCGTAGCTTAGGGTAAACAAAAATTGGGTTTCACGGGAAATAATTACCAAACTCAACCTTTTTGGGAACGTTAGGATTTTTTACATTCGATTTGTATGAGAAGCTGAGATAAGGACACTAATAAGATTATCTGAAGATTCATATATTTTTTTTGTCTAATCTTAGAACACATATCAAAATATCAATTTAGTTTTTTATTTCATAAACGTCCGGGAAATATGACGATTTATTGCCCAAAAAATCATATTTTCCTTTGGCATTGCCCTCGGGAAATATAATTGTTCTTTGGGAAAAAAGAAGGTGTGAATATTCTTATCAGAATTGTTGTACTTTCTTATCAAAATTGTTTAAGGGATCTTATGGAATGGCGATATTTCGGCCTTTGGTCATGGGGGATTCTTTAAACTATTAGTAGATTTCTGCATTCGCGCACGTAACATATTAAGCTATTCTAACAGTTTACGGAAACTCTTCTTGATGTCAGTTTTAATGAATAAATAACAATTGATAATCATTAAATTATAATAATGTCAATTTAAGGAAACGTTAGAGTATAACAGTACATGTAATACTTTGATATATAAAAAAGATATATTTCTTTCAAAAAACGTTTAAAAATATATAAATATAAAAGAGGGCAATGACAAATTACAAACCATAAACAAAATAAAGAAAACAAATACATTGTGTACGTTTGACTATCTGAATAAACTTACATCATTTATTCTCAGTATTGGTCAAGAGGGAAAAATAGCAGTGGTCATTTTTTATTAGATTGATCTCCTTTCAAAAAAGAGCTCTGTATGAAATGATATGAAAATACTTAAATTAAGAAGCTTTTAATGTTGAATATTTCCTCACTGAACAATTGTTTTGGTTTTAAAAATCAAAGCTTAATTTGAAGTAGATCCAGTCTTGAATTTGTTGACCTCCCAGCCTTCTTCACAGTACACTGTCCGTTATTATTCACAGTACACTGTCTGTTATTATTCACAGTACACTGTCCGTAATTATTCACAGTACACTGTCCGTAATTATTCACATTACATTGTCCGTTATCATTCACAGTACACTGCCCGTTATTATTCACAGTACACTGTCCGTTATTATTCACAGTACACTGTCCGTTATTATTCACTGTACACTGTCCGTTATTATTCAATGTTCACTGTCCGTTATTATTCACAGTACACTGCCCGTTATTATTCACAGTACAATGTCCGTTATTATTCACTGTACACTGTCCGTTATTATTCAATGTACACTGTCCGTTATTATTCACAGTACACTGTCCGTTATTATTCACAGTACATTGTCCGTTATTATTCACAGTACACTGTCCGTTATTATACACAGTACACTGTCCGTTATTATTCACAGTACACTGTCCGTTATTATTCACAGTACACTGTCCGTTATTATTCATTAACTGAGTTAAAACGTTGGTTTTTGTTTCTTATTTGTAATGGAATTGAACGAAAATTGTTCTGATAAAAGGCCACTGGATGTTTACAAATTAAGCGTTTGTAAAAAGACGTGTAAAAACAAAACAATTGTTTCACAGATATTAAACATTTGAGATTTGTCTATCGCCTGTCTGCAAATGGCAATAGCAGTATACAGAGACTTATAAGGATTTGAGCTCAATTCTTCTTTTCATTCTCAATGTCTTCAATTATTATGACTAATGTTAGGAATATTTCGCTGCAAGTGAGTTACAGGGGTTAAAATTCTTTGTTTAGTAAACAAAGCTCGAGACCTGTTATAGTTTACATATGTTTTGATATCACTTACAGTCTAATATTGGTTTTTATTGCGGATCGAATTATTCAATTATGAACACCTGTCTGCCAAAGTTTTATTGTTAAGAATTTTGTAATTTATGTACGTTATTCGTAAACAAATAAAGAACTCGAGCTTTAATTGCATTTCAATAACTTCTTTTCTCAATACCTGGATTCTAATTTTACTTCTAACATTAAAATTTGATAATTCATTCAGATTAAAATCTGTTCATACAAAAAACTTATTATCTTTAATCAAGTAAAGTTCGATCGTATGTTAACACTTATTGTCAAATCTTTTGTTGATGTGACGTCAGTTCGCGCAAACTTTTGTTTCAAAGGAGAAATACGCTGGACATTGGAGCTGTAGAAAAGAAAAACACCTCTGGAAGTGGCCTTCTGTAAAGGTGTTAGTTAGCTTCTTAAACATTTTAATATCCTTAAGGATAGCGGACACCGTACCTAAAATCATTTCTAATCAATAAGTAGCAAAAGCTAAATGACAAAAAATAAGACATTTAAAAATTTGTTTTAAAGTTATAACAGTAAAATTTTGAAAGTTTAAACATACTTGTTCATAACCGATGTAATCTGCGTAAAATTACAAAGCACGGAAAATAATAAGAAAACCAAACAAACGATGTTGTAGTCCAAAACAAAGAATGATCGGAATGTAATGACATTGGCCAGCATACCTGTAATGTTATTCCTCTTAAATATACGTTATTATAAACCAATTAAGATATCCTTGTCAAATGTTGATAACTTTTGCATGATGTAAAAAGTAATATTGGTCTTCTGTCAAAGGAAACGATTTACGTATAATGCAATGTCCTGTATCATTGCAATATTAGTCACTGCTACAATTGACTGTATAAGTCAATGCGCACTTTATTATTGTTCATTCCTTTAGAATCTGTGTCACTTAAATAAAGTTAATCAAATTTTTTTTGGTGTTTTTTTTTCAATCATTATTTCATTAAATAACTGTAATGTTGTATGCTTATTTATTTAGCCGAACTTGCTGATTTATCATGGAGCATACAGAATATATAATGTCTTCATTGTTGATTCAGAGTTCCTTGTGCATACTGAATCTGAAAGAAAAAAGTAAAGTTTTAAACTATGTGCAAAACTATTTTCATTGCTTTATAACTTACTCCTGCTTATTTAAGCTTTTTTCAAAACGTTATAATTCGATATTGAATATCCTCTTGAAATCTGCTTTAGTCTTCCTTAAAGTAGATTTCTTTGTTGTTTTAGATAACAAATATACAATTACATTTTAAAACCAAAATAAAGGATTTTCTATCATCAGTATAAAAAATGAAATAAACATTGCAATGTATAATAATGAATTTGGTGGACACGAAAATTTAAAAAAAAAAATTACTAATTATTGATATGCTTAAAGCATTTCCTCAAGGGAAGTCTCATGTTAGAAATAGTGAATGGGTATGTGTAGTGGACAACTATAACGACGTGAAACACTTGGTCAATGACGCTGTTTGCCATTGAAACTTTCCAACGTTCAAGATCCTTAGAGTGGTCGTTATACTGTAACGTCAATATGTTAAAAAAAAAATATTGTAAACATTTTATATTTGGCGGGAATTAGTTTTTTAACAAGTCGGCGTGAATTTGAGTTAGTGTATTCTTAAATATGAATCGTACTATCCCTAAACATATAGGCATGGCATTTAACGATGTATTTTTATTTCGCGGAAGCAGAACACAGTAAAATTTCACTGTTCAATCTGACGATACAATAAGCAGTATGATGTTTTCTTTTACCAAAGAAACCTGTCTTCTTTATCGTTATCTATTCTCAAAATTATGTAAAGTACATCAAATGTCGTTAGAAACTAGTCTAGCTGAGTATATTTTTGATTTACATGTACCAGTATTTCGTATCATATTGATGACGTCACAAGCATCTTATCCAATACAAATTCCTCAGATTTACAATAGTGTAAAACAAAAAAAAAGGACAAAAATGTAACACTGCCCCGAGTATTATGAAAGAAAAATCTTCAAATATCAAAAGCAAATGACGTATAGCACTAAGAATGTTCGTACTAAAAACATTTGACTTGTTGTTACTTAATATTACGGGCATGTTTAATAAAACAGCAAAATTTGAGAGAGTTTGTGATAAATGATGATATTGTTTATTCATAGGGATTAATAATTTCATTCTAAAAGTGTATATATTAAACAAGAACTAATTGTCGATAAAAAAAAGAAGTGTATCATAGATAAAATGATTTCAGAGCAGTTTTACACATTTGATTTTTTGTTAAGGTAAAATAGTAGTGTTTTACTTTCAAGTGATGCAATGGAAGGAAAGTTTAACAGAAAGACTTCATTCACAAGTGAAAGTATAGTTGTTTTTAAAGAACACATTCACTTCATATTAATATTGAGAATTGTTTTCATAAAAAAAATAAACAATTGTTAAAAAGGAAATTCAAATTGACGATCATTAACCTTGGAGTTACCTTAACCTACAGGCTTAATTATCGACTTAAAGAAACGGATTCTACTTATCTTTAAAGTTTTAAAATCAACCACCCATAAAAATAATTTACGTAAAGTTTGATTTAATTTTACTCATTGGTGTTGGGGATAAAAAAAATGTACCCAAAAATAAAATCTAACAGACAGACAGACGGACAAATAAAAACTGTCAATTGCGAAAAAAAGAAAAAAAATATTATTAAAAAAGCTCTCTCTTTATAGTTTATTTATGTGAATTAAAAGGTGAACAATCTTATCTAATGTCTTCACATTAATCCTATATGTATCATTCTATTTAAAAAAATGAATTAAAATCACCATACGTTTTGACAGACACTTCATAACACGAGATAAGAATAGCTGTTTTTTTATTTTTAACGATTTAAAAGAGGATCCAATGAAAAAGAATATTTACTTACCAGTTTGATTTCATGATCTTCTGTATTAAACAAAAACACAGTGACGTTGTGTGTCTTATTTATTTCAAACGATATGTTAGCAAGGTTTGAAGACATTCCCGATAAAAACAGATTGATATATACGAGACCATCTTCGTCTGCTTCTGAAAAAGATAATCCGTTTCTCGAAGTCATGGCATCATATATCGATGCATTAAACGTACTTGAGGGTAAAATGGTGGTTCTAGCCAGGGCATGGCAAACTAAAAAATAAAATAATATAATAGTAACATTAAAGTAAAGAGTGCACTTAAAAACCATTAAAATAGTTGTAAACTGTTTACAATTTTTTTTATTTGCGAGCGAGACACTTTAGCGATTTTCGTGATTACATCGTCGTCGCGAATATTCCCCGCCGCGACTCAGCCCTTGTCGGATAGTTGTAAAAACAACACAAGTCTTTAATGTATGTAAAGAACTAAAACCACTTTCTACCAAATATGGCCTATTCACTGGGTGAAAAATGAAGTACATTTTATTACCAAAATCTACCACCCATTGTCAACTCTGACACTTACCCTAATCGCAAGTATATTAACTTTTGGTCAAACCGGACATTAGACGTACATAACAAAAGTCAAACCTATACATGTTTGTAGTTTTCCCGGAAATTTCGGCTTTTTTCAACATTAGAGGCATTTTTTCTTACATAGCGCATTCCTCGCTGATAAAAATTTTAAGTGTAATTAAAAGAAAAAGTCAAAAGAAAATTTTTCCAACGAAAAAAATTATCAGCGAGGAATGCGCTGTCACCGAAATAATACCGTTTGACTTATCGCGGGAAGAGGAGAAATTGTCGTCTGTCAGCTTGTGATGAACTGATCAGCATGATGAGTGTTGATGTCTGCATATGAGATATCCTGATATCATTTCGCTATAATACCATGTGTAAGTATATACAAAACTTTAGTTTAAACAACTTTTTCACTCTTGTATCTCTTTTTCTACACTTTTAAAACGCCCATGCAAACAAGTAGGGGCCTAGTTTATGAGAAAATGTCAAGGGTACTGCAACTGTATGACGTTTCTAATGTACAGTAAGCATATAAAACGAGCAAATGATAAAAACACGTGCTCATTAAAATCAAAAGTGATTTTTACTTTCATAGATAGAATTTGTACATCGTACAGAGTTTGTTTACAATCGGAGAATTCGACTTGAAAGTCTGTCATTGGGTGTTTAAGGAATGTGTAGTTGAAACACGTAGAATAAAACTACTTTGAGAACAGATAGGTAGTTTTATTATTTTGAAAGGTGATTTAATATTATCAATAGTCATTGTTGTTAAATAGTTTTAGCTAGTTATTATAAATGAATGTCGTACATAAAGAATTAAATGCACTATTCTAAATAGCTGCAAGGGGGACAACTCTAACAAAGTTGCAGTGGTGGATCTTGCATTTTTTACACCTACATTAATTAGGAAATTGTATTTACTTTGTGGAAAAAATGAATAAATAATAGAGAAATTGTATCTTTGTGCTAATTTATGAATTTTTACCACATATTGCCACTTTATTTAAAAGAAAATTCACAAATCTACAAATCCAATGCTCTTTTTATTTCCATTTTAAAATCATTTCATCAAATTGCTATTTTTTTCATCAAACATTGTTAAACAAAGTGATAAAGATTATTCTAATAAATTTTGAACTTGCTATCAAATATTTTTGCTACTCATTATTATTTTTTAATTTAATTTTTCAATTTAAATATGATATTTGTGTGCATGTACAAATCTTGATATACATTACACATGTATAATGCTTAATCCCAAATTTTAAAACATGTCTTAAATAAACTATGATAAAGTAATTTACTTTCCTGGTATTCTTAGAAATTGATAGTCTTTAAATTGATAATTTTAATGTTAACATATGAATGAAGTTTCTGTAACATAAGAATGTGCAGCATTCCTAGGATTCCCTTCTTTTTTTTTTATGAAACTATTGACTGATAAATGCATCATAATGAGTCAGTCAAATGGCAATTACACTTTCCATTTAATCTATTTAGAGATACTAAATTGATTTAATAAACCTGACTTTAACTGAATTCATAAAGTTATGTTACAATGAAACGTTAAATAACAAACTGTACTGTAAAATCTAATATGCATTACTTCTTGCACAATTTTTTTTCAGAATATCTTCATAACTGCAAATACGTAAGGCATCATGCTATGTGGTGGATTTTCGTGGCCTCTTTGAAAATGAAAGATTTAGCAGATTACGACCTTCATGATGTTTGATTTGATAAGAGTTAAAGGTATTTAATTAGTCTATGCATCTACTCAATGATATTTAGTACGGATATTGTATATATATACAACATACATGTGTATTGTTATTTAGACCCCTGCTCTGAATCTAAGGAGATAGGGAGTATAATTAGGCTATTTTGCCCTTGTATGTCTGTGCATAACAGATTTTTGTCACATTTATCTTAACTATTATCGGTAATAACAAAAAAGAAGTCTTAGCCATATTAACTAAAAAAGGATTTATATATGTATGCATACATTAAATATAAAGTTGGAAGAAGGAAAATTCAAAAATCTATAATTATATACATGAACATGTAGTCTTTGAATAATCTTTTTAGTTTTTCAATTATTTTGCTACAGATGCCTGGTAAAAAATCCTACAAGTGCTTCCTTTGTCCTCGCATAACAAAAAGGACTGACAGATTTGCCATATCCAAAAGTCACAGACTTGTTGTTAACAGAATTTCAGGACGAACACCAAGTGATGGGGATTTTCTCTGCAACAAGTGTCGTCATGTGTGCAAGTCATATGTTAAGGGATCTGAGAAAGCAAAGAAAAAAGTGCAGGCATGTAATTCTTCTACATGTACTCCTCAGCCATCTGTAACACCTGTTAGCCCACCTTCAGTGCAGCTGCCATTCCCTAGTTCAGCTAGAGGACACTCCTCCTGTTGCATCTGCAAGAGGCCTGGACCAAAACTCATTGTTGTTCCTGTGGATATCAGACACCAGATATTTATATCCAAGGAAATCATTATTCCAGCTGGTGCCAGGTGTTGTCCAAACCATCTCCATGGAAATATTGGGGATCTTGAACCCACAGCTGATACAACAACAGTGAATAAATCAACAATCACCCAACTGATCAAGTTTTTAAGGTCAGAAATTCAGAGGCAAGAGAAAACAAGACTTGATTTTAACAGCGAAAAAACTCTCAGTGATGCCGAGTATCGTGATCTCATGGGAATTTCCAAGGACTCTTTCAAAGATCTTCTGCTCTTCGTGGAGGGAAAAGTTCGGCCTACTCCAACAAGATCTGTACGGACTAGCTTAGCTATTTTCCTGATGAAATTAAGGGGAGGTGAATCAAACAGAGTACTTTCAACCCTCTTCAATGCATCTAAGTCCAGTATTCGAAGATGCATTAGTTCTGTACGCGCAGCCCTTTCCGGAAGATTTGTCCATGAAAACCTGGGTTTCCAGCACATCTCACGTGCAGAGATTATACAGCACCATACAAGACAGATAGCTCAAACTCTGTTCGAAACCTGCCCAGGCAATCAAGCAATTTTGGTAATGGACGGTACCTACATCTACATTAACAAAAGTGGAAACTTTCAATTCCAGAGGCAATCATATAGTGTGCACAAGGGACGTCCTTTGGTAAAGCCATTGATAATTGTTTCAACGACTGGCTACTACTTATCAGTTATGGGCCCCTACCTTGCAAGGAACAATGACGCAAGTATCCTAAAGCACGTCATGAAGTCCAACATAGAGGACATTTGCAACTGGGTGGAGAAAGATGATATTTTCGTGGTTGATCGGGGGTTTCGAGACTCGCTGGATTTTTTGGAAGAGCTTGGGATCCAAGCCCACATGCCTTCTTTTATGTCCAAAGGAGAGAAACAGATGACAACAGAGAGTGCCAATACAAGTCGTCTTGTTACAAAGGTGAGAGAGAGACTCAGATGTGTGTGAGAGAGAGAGAGAGAGAGAGAGAGAGAGAGAGAGAGTATAGAGTATATGTACCAAGATCTGCATATGAAATGATATATCACATTTTTAAATGTAAGCATTGATTAAAATTGAATCCTCTATTTTTTTTATAGATAAGGTGGGTTGTGGAATCCACGAACTCCCGGATCAAGCAATGGAAATACCTTCAGCATGTATTGCCAACAAGTCAGATTCCATACATAGGGGATTTCATAAGGATTGTCTGTGCTATTTGCAATAGGTAAAAAGAGAATAATGTAATTTATTTACACTAATAATCTATACTATTTGATATTTTTACTATTTTAACACTTCTGTTTTTGTTGGTTACAGATACATGAACCCACTTTCTAATGGAAATGCTACTGAGGATGAGTCCCTTGGATGTAAGATGCTTTTTCTATCCAAGCAAGTCAACGCCTTACAACAACATGTGGAGGAACATCACCTAGATCGGCGCTCTGTGTGTTGGGAACCAGTAGATGATCTAAAAGGTATGTATGAATAACTATATATACCCTAGTTAACACAGAATTTTGCTTGTCCTGCATGCTTCAAATGTTTGAATTGAATTTATTGAATAAATCAAAAGGATAAGACGCAAGTTTTAAACAGGTTAGATAGTCTTCTCCTAATGTTTGAAAACATTAACAGGTGATAGTATTTTATTACTTGATATATTTTTTTCATTTATAAAAAATGAAGATGTATAAATTATCAAATAATCACAATTTTTTGTATTGAGTGTTCATAATAACATTTTTTAATCCAAATCAAATGCTAATCTTTGATTTTTTGTACAGTACTGGATTAGCCTAGCTAGCATATATTTTTCTCTGCATGTATTTATTTGACCTTAATTACTTTGATATATTTTTTATTAGGCTTTCCGTATCTTGATGAAGAGCAGCTTCGAAATCTCACTTGTGGGATATACCAGCTTCGACTCTCACCCAGTTATGCACAGGAACACTTGGAAGGCAACTGCCAGATACATGTCCATAAAGAGGAGCCGGGTCTTGTCAGGGTACGGTTACAGAGTCGACATGTATCATCTCGATCATACCAGTTATGGATAAGATATGATGAAGCAAGTGTTACAGCACGGTACTGTAAATGCAGAGCCGGGGCAAGAGTTGTTGGGATGTGTTCCCACATTGCAGCCATTTTATGGTTATTGGGAAATGCGAGGCACAGGATCTCAAGTGGATTTGGAGTTAAAAACTGGGGAGACTTTGTTTGCAAACAACATTCCAACTCCAGTTGATGAAAGTGAGTCCTCTGAGGGAGAACTTAGCGGGACGGAAGAATGACATTTAACTGTAAACATTGTTAGATTAAATATTAATTGTATATCAACTGCTTAGCCTCAGATCCTAAAATCCATGCAATAATAAGAATAATATTCAAAACAGTTTCCATGCAGATCAATAGAATTTTAAAAATAATTCATTTATATAACTTTTCATTATTTTCTAACTGTAGTTATTAATGCACTACACACCCAAATGATATTTTTTCAAAAGTTTTGTTTGCTGATTTTTTATATTATTCATAATGAAATTATTTGTATGTGCACAAGTTTAGATTGCTTATTTTTTTCTATTATCCATAATTAAATCATTTGCATGTGCACAAACCTATACAGTATCTTAAAAAAAGAACTGAAGGATCTCTGATCATGCATGCATGTAACAACATGTTTGATAAATGGTGTTAAAATTGTTGTGAATATTTGAGTGTAATGCATTTTGTATGAATAAGTTTATGTTGTCATGGAAACTTATTTGTGTGTGTATTTTAATCTCTTGAACTACATTTATTTATTGATCATATTTCATTTGTTGATATAATACTTTTGCAATATAGATTAAAAGAATACCATTCACAATCTTCAACTTCAGCTGCTATTAACATTGAAAAAAATTGTAACTTTTTGTTGTCATGGAAACTATTTTTTTTTACAAATTAAGTTATACATAAATGATGTACATGTAATGTAATGATGTAGAAGACAATACTCTGTTTGAAAATATTTCATATTTAACTTGATTTTGATAAAGGCGAAAAAAACTACTCAATCAATCTTGCTTTTCCAGAAGGTGGAGATTTTGTACTATCTGGTTGCCATAGAAACTCTTTTATACATGCACACAAATGTGTTATATGTTTTTCTCATAATGTTATTGTTATTGTTGATTAAGTTACCAAGTTGTTACAGTATTAAAATATTTATCAGTTTTATATATGATTACCAGTGTTGTGTCAATCATTATGTCAATGCTTAATTTTGCACTAAGTTGGCCCATCTGACACCTAAAATCTAAGCCCACTGTACAGACCCTTAGTGACCCAAAACTCATTATACTTTCTCAATTATGAAAGTAGACTACCTTAACAACATTTATAGAAAATTTCATTAAAATCTGAGAATGGGCCATTTTTGGGTGTTCGTGGCTCAAGTCCTTTTATTCCCCAAAAATAAGTCATCGCAAATCAGTCTCCAGTCGCGAATACAAGTTATCTACTACTTTATGTCTTTATAATAATATTTCTGATTAAATAGTAAATACGGTGCATGACAATATCCAAACTACATTATATTCACATCTAAATAGCTAAATAGTTATTAGGAAACATTTTGATAAAATTAGGTATACCATTGAAGGAGTCAGCAATATTCCAATACGTCAAGAAAAAAATCTGTCTACGCTTCGGGAAATAAGTTTGCCTTGGGAGAAATGGAACCTTGCTGTCTATCTTAATATATTTACATTTTCCATTGTCTTAGCCTGTGATAACACTACGTATCGATTTTGTACTATATAACCCATAATACAAATGACGCCAAATCGAGGCGCCAGCGGGATTTGCTTATTTATATTTAATTATATAATCGTACGATGGCTTAAAATTATATAAATATAAATAATAAGGAATCATTCTTTGAATATTATGAGATGATAATTTCGGTCGGGGTATGATCCAATCTATCATAAAGCCCTTTGGGCTTTATTGGATTTGATCACACCCTAACCGAAATTATCACCTCATAATACTAAAAAAATGATTCCTTATTTCTTATATAATATTTTTACTGTTTTATTTTACCGTCACAAGTATTCAATCAGAAAAAAAGTACAGTTAAACATAATGCTTCCTATACCTCAAAAAGTAACATGTCAAAATCGATAAGATCAGATATCACGTCGATTATAAAGATTAATAAATATAGTTAATCCAAAAACAACGATAATCGTTGCAACGATAATCAAATCATATGGTTATGCACATTAATGATTTATTTTGGAATAATACTAAACTTTCTCCTTGGTTATTAGAAATAACTAAGTGATCTACATTGTTTTGTATAAGCTCATCGAACTGACGTGCCTATTCCTAGGGAATTGGTCTACATTAAAGGTTTTCAGTTTGTTTACAACAATTGTTAGGCTATTAGCCATTAAGCTATTAGCCAATCATATCGAATTACTCTGATGAAATGAAAAATGAGTAGAGTTTTAAAAAAACATATTATCTTTTTAAAATATTTGTCGTTTTGATATCGCCATAAATTTAAAAAAAAATCGCACCTTTTTTTTCTCTCAAAACAAAATAGTTATCGTTCATTCAGAAGAAAAGTGTTTTAACACTAAATGTTTCAAATCTTATGTTAAAGATGTTTTACAATTGCAGATGGTTTACCATTCATTCCCTGTTAAAATGGATAGTAAATAAAATATATATATATATCATACACTAATAGAATAAGGTGATACTCACAATCGACGCCATCAAATCCAGGTTTACATTTAGAACAAAACCCTGTACCAGAGTAACTTTTTTCATAATTTGATAGACATGGTTTTGTGCATTGTGGGACATTTATAACGAGACTAGGGCAACCTTTAAAAAATCACACACATCATCAGTCTCTTGTAAATAAAAATGCTTAAAATGAACATAGAAAAGAAAGGTTTGAAAGTCGCCTTCTCCGAAACAGTGCAGGCAATATCAATATATTTAAAAAAAGATATTTACATTTAGTGTATATTTTTCCTAATGTTTGCATTGGAAATATGCGACCTTCAACTTTCTATGAATACACTTTGCTATATCACGCGCCGTGAGCACATATACAAACGTCTCCACGTGTTTTGAACTTATTTTTTTTGGTAAGATTAAATGAACCTTTTAATCTTATATTATATCAATTTGTGATGTACGTTTGAAACATTATAATTAATATAAATCTACTCCTTTATAAAAACGGCTTTTTTCCCAGAGAGTTTCTGGCACTATATTCTTTATCGCGGAAGCAAAGTAAACAACATATTAATATGAATGTTCCATGTATGTTTCAAATTCCTGACTAAGAGCGTAGAAATGGCTTCAAAGCGGCGATACAGAATTATATTTCACACAAATACACATCGGTATGAAAATATAAATAGAAGCATTAAATGCCTATTTTATGGTTGTCGTCGGTCCTATGACACACCAAGCGGTGCAGACAAATTATCGTACCGCGCTAACGCGCGCTATTCAATTTGTCTGCACTGCGTGTTGTGTCATAGGACCGACGACATCCAAAATATGCATTCAATGCTTAAATAAACCGTTGCATGTTATATGGGCCAACATTTACATTCACAGATCATAAACATGTTAAAGGTGATGTAACAATAAAACTACCCCCTCCCCTCCCACACGCACACATGGATTGGAACTTTCATTATTGATTTTGAGAATCCCTCGCTTATTCTAATTGCTAGTTCATTTTTTAAGAAGCGCCCCTCTTCCCCATTTTAAGAAAAAAACAATGCTACGTGCTTCAATATCCTATCCTATTTCTAATTGTTGAAAATAACATAAATGCTTTTGATTTTACATCTTAATGTAACAAATACAAAATAAATAAATGAATGACGTAGAAGGTTTTTGTTAACATATTAAACTTTCGGTACTGCACAAAACAAAAACTTCTTAGGTATTTTTTTCTGATTGTTTTCTATTTTTTGGGTCAGTAAAGTCCATAGACTCACCCTCGCCTTCAAGGGACTTTACCGAACCTACAAAAATCTGTAAACAGTCAATAACAAACCTAATAAGTAATATACTTGTAATATATGTCGTAATAGAAATTGAGAAACTAACTACGAATCCATCGACAATTTTTTAAACAAACAACTTGATTAAACAGGACTATCAACAGTCTCGCTTGAAGTCATCTTTTTGTAAGTTTTTATGGTCGATACAACGACCTTGTCAGCAACTACAATTTTCCACTGGGTTGCATGCTGACTGACGTTTTTCATTCTAATATTTAAATTTGTTCCCGATTACGACAGAGAGCAGATGGCGGATGAGACCGGTCAGCAGATGATGCTCTCTCCTCATTGGCACCTGATCCTACCTCTATTTAAGTCCGTGTTGCTCTGCTTTGAATTTGTATTTCGTTTTATGGATTTTTGAGACGATTCACGGTTTGTTACAGTATTGCCATTTTTCAATAAATGATAATTTTTTTCAAACCATTGCTTTGAGAACTCCCTGTTGTTTATCGTAAAAGTCTTTCGATTACTTTTCTGATTTGTTCCCACTTACTTTGAACAAAACTGATGTACTCCCAAGGTGAATATTCTTTACACATGGCTATAGATAAATATAAAATGTAACGATAAACGAGAGTGTTCTAGAGGCTAGCTGTCTTTGTACAATATGAATGGGTTGACTGTCAAAACAATTTACACCCGAGTAACCACAGGACCATGATGTGATACCTGACTGACCAAATTAAATACATTATGGCGCAGACCAACAAGCTATTGAACACTTTACAAAAATTATATATTTCTCACGATATGAAGATTTAAAAAAAGACCGAGACTTTTGACTTTTATGTCTTTTTGTTCGACCAGGGTAGACGCTCCCATTCCAAACGGCCAAAAGTCCTTTTGATATATATTAAACAGTTTGAAGCGATGTTATTGGTATTTAAATACGTTCAGGGGAAATAACTACTAAAAGGGGGCCTCAGATCCTTTTGGTATAATAGAATGAAGAACCCTGTATGTGTACTGAAGACATTGGTAAAAGTTCTAAGTCTCTATCTCTTATGGTTTCTAGGGAGTAGCGATAACACGCATTTCGTACAATAGGGCAATGACTGTGCAACTATTTTAAGGTAGGGGCTGTAGGACTATATTTACAAACATTCTGAGAGTACGGCATAAGCAATACACGTCCCTTACTGATGTGTACTATAACGTGGAAGCTTCGGTGCATACACCTATTTTAGAACTGTTATAAACGAGATGTTATGCTTTATTCAACCCGATAATGAAACACATTGTAATAATCCAAAAACAAATGTGCCGATTAAAGTAACAACACAGTGTTTGACACTATTTTACATAATTTATTTGTTTTTTAGAAATGATAAGAGGAATGGACTAGTAACGCAAGATATCGATACTGACCACATACTGGCCTCGTATATCCAATACGAACAGAACCCGATAACGAACCCAAACATTAAAAAAATTGGAATATAAAGGATTAATTTTCTCGGAAATATGTCAACCAGACGCTACAAAAGTGACTTGATATGTATGTTGACAGTTTAAAGCTGTTCAGAAGAAACTGAAATGGGAAAGACAGACGGGCGGACTGACGGACGCAGAGGAAAGCTTAAGTCTCCCCCGATGAAACCGGTAGGGGACACAAATGTCTTAAAATGTCCTACTACATCTATGAAACAGTTTTCTATCTCACCCTTAACAAATGAAATATAAAAACTCATGAAGAGATTCTCAATTCACCTTGACCATTATCCTTTATGTCATTTTCATCGGCCAATGTAGACGCTCGTATCCAAGGTGGTCAGGAGTATCTATGATATATATTTAAATAGTTGGATGTGATTTAATGAAAATGTAAATACTTTCATATGCAATAACTGTAGAAGATGGCCTCAAATCCTTTTGGTTTGAATAAATTGAAAAACACTCTAGGTGTTCTGAGGACAATGGAAAAAGTTCTATGTTTCTATCTCTTATGGTTTTGGAGGAGTAGAGAAAACACGCATTTCCTAATCAAAGGGAAATAACTCTGTAATTTCTTGTGGGTCATTTGGTACCATAACTTTAAATGAATAATCACATATAATTTAAATTGTTAGGATAACTCTAATAACAAAAAAAGTTACCCCGAGATAAATAGAAAAAAAGACAAAGAATAAACTAGTAGACAAAAACGTATTATTATACTTTTGATATACTTTAAAATAGAATTAGATAATACCACGAAGCCATCAACAATTTTTTAAAGAGATTCTTTTGTTATTTCAAGTCATTGCTTTAAGAATTACCTGTTGTTTATTGCAAATGCCTTTTACAATACTTTTATGATTTTTTTCCCACTTACTCTAGACAAAACCGAAGTGCTAGCCAGGTTTAATATAGTTTACCCAAGCCTATAAATAGAAAACCTAACAATGGTAGAGGGTGTTGAAGAGGCCAGCTATTGTAGCTGTCTTTGTGACAATGTGAATGGGTTGACTGTAAAACAATTTACACTTGAGTAACTATAGGACCATGATATGATACCTGGCCGACCAAATTGAATACCTTATTGCGTTATTAAGCAAGCTTTTCGAAACTTTACAAGAAGTCTGTATTTTTTTTAAGATATGAAAATTCATAAATTAACAAATTTTTAAAATATGTATATCACTTAATTTTTATCGAATAATTTATAATGCATTCTGGAAAGAGAAAGCCGGTCAAGTAGTCAATTTTCAGTAGATCTTGTAGAGTTAAAGATTATATAATTGTCTGCAGATCAAATAATTTCTGACTTTAACTTTAGTAGTTAGCAAATGAATATTAAAATCGTGAGACTCAAATAAACCACCAACTATAAAGTACAAATATCTAAAGAATAATAAAACTATTAGAGTTTTAAAATTTAAATAATGCAGTGGTTATTTTAGATGTCATAATATTCTTCATGGGTAAACACACACATATAGAATGTGATTAAAAGAAATCAAAACAAATCTCTACACTTACACTAAAAAAAGTCAAAAGTGGAAAGCTTCAAAATTATCAACGAAATCGTCATGCTTTTAATTAATAGTGCATTAAAATCCTGTTTATATCTTTCTGAAATAACTAATCAAAGGCGTGTTATCGACTTAAACATGAATTATTAAATAATACATGG
The DNA here is from genome assembly GCF_963853765.1 of Magallana gigas. Lineage (NCBI taxonomy): Eukaryota > Metazoa > Mollusca > Bivalvia > Ostreida > Ostreidae > Magallana > Magallana gigas. The sequence goes on along the minus strand of NC_088853.1, from coordinate 66,176,910 downwards.
ATTATTTTAGATGTCATTATATTCTTCACGAGCAGTGCTTTCATGATAGGCCTCTCATGTGTTAATGAGGTTTCAGCTGTATGGTCAAATGTTGTTAATAATGACACATATACATACACAAGACTGCTTTATCAAAGCCATGGCATATTAAGATTTACAAACACACTCTAAAAAGGCTTCAAGGAAGAAACATTGATGGCAGCACGTGCACTCACTTGTGTTATCTATTTTAGTACTTATCTTGGCCGAATTTGTTTCCGACCACATGTCAACCACTTGGCGAAGAAACTTTATTATTTTTGTCTTTAAGAAAAAACTTCCCCGTGTAGATTTAAATCAAAAACAAAAAAAGGATGTTTTGCAATGTTTATCTTCTTTCGAATTAGTATTATAAGTTTAAATGGAAGATATGTTTTTGTTTTCTTAATTGAAATTATAATTGTATAAAACTTAATTTTGAAACAGGTGGTCGGAAAACAGCAAACATGCATTTCCTACGTGTTGTCTAATTTGTTTATGTAATGAGTTAAACTGCATACAACTTGATAATGCAAAGCATATGGAACGCATTTAAATTTGTAGAAACAAAGTATTAAACATTTGAATTGAAAATAAGTCAATGTCATCATATACATGTGATATGTGTTAACTGGTAGTTACATACAATTTTTAACAATATTTAAATTTAGGAAAATGTATTCCGCATCACATTATTATCTTATTTTATCTAGAACTGGAATCAAATAGATTGATTACGGACAAAAATACACAACGTAAAATACGTACTTTCAAATTTGCTGAACAGGAAGTTGTTTTTTTCACCGGATGGCATAAAATTTCCGAGCAAAATTGATACTAAATGAAAAAAATCAACTCGGTCTAGGGAACATATATTGCTTGTTTATCCCCTTTTTTTATCAAATAATATAGAATACATTATCTTAAGAGAGATTCGTTCAAATGGTAAATTTTCTCTAGAACTTGTAAAATTCAAAGTCATGGGAAATATTCTATTAGGTGAACTAAAAGTATAAAGTGTATTTATTACATAATCTCATACATGTAGTAAAATATAGTGATTATTCTAGATTTAATTATGTTCTTTATTAGTACATACATATTAAACGCAGTGATAGGTATACATGCAAAATGTTATTGTAATTCTATCCCTTTTATCACAAAACACTATTACGGAATTTAATTAAATGAAAACAAAACTCTACAATATTATTTTTCTAACCAAGTCAAAAGAGGTAAGCTTCAAAGTAAAATCAAAAACAATTATTTTTATTTTTTATAAATTAAAAACGCACAAAATTTGTCCGGTAGGGGACGTGTATTACTTATGCAATACTCTCAGGATGCTTGTTATAAATGTAAAGTTAAGAAACGTGTCTGCTGCAAAAAAAAAAATGGGGGGAGCAGCCCCCCCCCCTCCACAACTCCCCATCCCCCACCCCTGATGCTACGTGCCTGTGATGTGTATACACGGTGTGCTCTGGAGTATTCTTCTGTTATCCAAATTTAGACTCGACCACTACTCGGCGCACAGAAACTATAAATAATGAGACATTTTGGAGCAAAGTCCTGCTTTACCATTCACGCAACGGCTGAGATCTCGATATAATGGTTTGAATGATCTCATCCATGTGCATAGATCCATGAGGAGGGGTTCAAATGAATTTTTTGACATTTGTTATGTAACAACTACATATATAATACTTTGAATCGAATGTTTTAGATAAAATCTATCGAATTAACACACTTGACTAGCAAATGTTTAATATAGTATCAATGTACATTTAGTAAGACACGCGAGTTTTGTGCCATTTCTAAATGATTGAAATTGCCCGACTGATCGAAAATCGGGTCACACCCCACTTTGGCGATTTAGTTTCTTCAGTAAACATTCTAGCTATAGGAATGCATTCATTTGTTTAAGTCCAAACCGATGATTCCTTTTACTTACATTGCGTTGCATATCCTGTTTTCTTTTTTATACTTTTGGAGGGGAGGGGGTGTCACGCAAAGTAGAAAATTCAGCTTGTCGGAGAGCAGTACTTGTTTTAAAGAAAGATGTTGCTCCATTTACCTGAATTTATTAACATTACAAAGATATGCTGCAGTGCGTTCATATATTTACAAAAGAAAATAATAGACATTGTAACAACTTGTTGCAATGACCCCCTGCCTTTTTTCCACCGTTCAAATATGGCTAATCTATTTCTAAATCAGGTTTACATAAGTGCATGGTGAACAGCCCTTTTACTTGAAAACTCTTGCTCACTGATGTTATTAAATCCTATATAACATTTTCATCAATTCTGAATGTAAATGTTGAACCGTTAAACATGCATCGGCACTTTAATCTTTTTTTGTAAAAAATATTGATATTGTTTGCTCCCATTGTCTGCACTGTTTCGGAGAAGGCAACTTAGATATTGCCTGACGACGTCAGACATTGATAGGCCTCCCATGTGTTAATGATATTTCAACTTTATTGTTCAGTGTTGTTAATAATGGTACATGCACATACACAAGAAAGTTTTATCAAAGCTGTGACATATTAAGTTTCAAAACTCCAAAAAGGCTTTTAGGAAGAAACACTTGTGTCATCTATCTTAGTATTTATCTTAGCAGAATTTGTTTCCAAACACATTTCAACCACTTGACGAGGGAAATTGATTCTTTTCGTCTTTAATAAAAAATACTTCCCTGTATTGATATAAATTTAAAAACACCTAAAGAAAGCTGTTTTTAGATGTTCTTAAATCTTCCTTTGACTAAGTAGTTTAAGTAGTTTAAGTTCAGATGGTCAGTAAAAAATGATTTTGTTTTTACAGCTGAGAATTATAATTGCATACAGCTTGCTTTTGAAACAGATGGCCGAAAAACGGCAAGCATACACTTCCTTCGTATTAACATTGTCCTATATATTTATGTTTGTTTATGTAATGACTCAATCTGCAAACATATTGATAATGCAAAGCATATGGAACGCGTTTCAAGTTGCATATACGAAATATAATACATTTGAATTGAAAATAAAATAAAGACAAGTATACCATATCACAGAGACTCTTTTGTTGGAGAACAAAGGAACGATTCAATGCTGAAGTAAAACAAACCTAGGATAAATACAAAATTATACAAAGTATTAAACATTTGAATTGAAAATAAAATAAACACGTATCGTATCATCGACAATTTCTCAGTGACCAGTGAAGAGACGATAAAATGTTAGTGTTAGTACGAAATCCTAATTTCTTAAGATGGATTATGTCCTTTGCTGGCATAGATACATGTACTACTTAATATTAAGCCCATTCAGCATGGGGGCAAGTACAAGTAAAGCTATAAGATACGGTTTCTCTGTGGATGATGTTTAAAATGTAGCTGATTGGTCTCACACTGGAATTTAAAAAAAAAAATTGCAGCTAAACAGATGGAGATGATTTATTCCATATGTGTTCTTCACAAAAGCATACATGTATTACACTAAATAGTTCAACGGGCAGAATTCTATGCCCCCCTTTCTTTTATTGCATAGCACTATTATAGAATTCAATTAAAAAAAATAAATCTTTATAAAAAATCAACATTTTTTAATCAAAAAAATAAGTACGCTTCATAAAGTTTTCCTAAAAAAGGGATATTAACTTTTGTAATAAAAAACAATGCCAAAAATCAAATTTTCTTATTTTTTTGTTTACATCATTTACATTTAAAGGCTTTATCAACTTCAAAAATAAAACAAACACAAATTTAAAAATATATTTATCTAAGTAAAGTATCTGTCAAAACTTCATTTTATTTCCAAACGGATGCAACCACTTGACGAGAGAATCTCATTCTTTTGGCCTTTGAAAACTTCCCTGTTACGATTTACATCAAAATAATGATAAGAAGGTTTTATGAAATTGTTATCTACTTTTGACTCACTGTTTCATGTTTAGATGAACAGGATAGATAGTTCTTGTTTTGAAAGTTACAAAAAAGGAATTGCACACAATTTAATTTTGAATTGTTTCGTCGGAAGAAGACATACATTTCATAATATGTGTTGTGTATGCTGATAAATAATGCAAAATGCGAATGCGTTTCAATTTACTAAAACAAGGCATAAAACATTCATGTTGTAATTGAGAATAAAATGTTTATAAATCTACAATAGCATACTTTTTTGTTTCTACGGACTTTTCCGGCTTATCTCCCGATAACGACAAGGTATACTACCAAACGATAAAGGGCTTCGAGACTATATAGTATATTTTACAATGAGGCCCGAAGAGTAAACTATGAACGGTAATGTTACTTTAATGACAGTAGACATCTGTTTAACGTTTTCTTGTTTCAGGCTTAGGAATGTCTTCTCCTACTCAGTCTGTTTAGCGGAGATGAAGACGTAATAATTTGTCTTTTATGCTCTGCTTCATAATTTTTTTTTTATAATTTTACAGAAGAAAAAACCCTCAATATGTGTATTGTTTACACCTCTGTGAATATTTCATATGTAAAATTAAAACGAAAAAAACCATGCTATTTCATCTAACCATGAAATAGTTTCCGTGCTATTTTCCAATGATGAATAGTCATCGAAACTATTCCTCGGTGCATTCAAGTACCTTTGTTTTCCTTCTTTTTAAAATTCTAAACACCTCTGGTGAAATCCGATTCGCGATGTTATATACATAGCAAGATAATTCTAATTTATTATCATCAACAAAATCGCAAAGTAAAGTTTCTTCGGTACGATAAAATACTTATTTACTAACTATTCTGACGAAAATTTATTGTCCTCCCCCACAGCAACTAATATTCCGTCGGCTTCGCCTCGTATTCTCTTGTATGTCAATGAACTGATTTTCGTCCTCATAGCCAGTAAACATGTATATATATATATATATATATATATATATATATATATATATATATATATATATATATATATATATATATATATATATATATATATATATATAATTTCCCAATACAACAAAAAATAAATCGGCACAGTTTTAAATAATTTAAAAATGATAAATATCCAGAATAAAATCACAAATTGATCCTATTAACCGCAAACGTTTTCGCCATTCCTGGCTCTTCAGGCAGTTATGTACAAATGACTAATATGTAACGTAGTAACGTCAATAAGCAAAAGTTCATTGTGACGTCATAATAACGTTAAAGTAGCGGAAAGTTAGAGTCACAGAGCAAAAAGGCGCTAAAAAAATAATAATCGCAAATATAACAAATGATTCAATTATATCACATGCATATAATAAATTTTTCACTGGGTGCGATTAAGTTTTGGTTTAAATAATTTAATAAAGTGGTCTTCCTTGGCTAAGCGCAGTATTTCATTTTCATTTGGAAGTTTATAAAATGGGAATAGGGTAAATTTTCCCTGGCCGCATTCAGCAAAATGTTCACAGCATGGAGTATTACGAACACTCGGGTCTTTAATCTGTTGCTTGTGGACACGAACACGCGCGTTTAGTTTCCCCGTCTGTCCAATATAAAATTCTTTGCATGTTGGGCAAATAGCACAATAAATAACATTTTCCGATTTACAGTTCATCGACGAATTGGCGCGAATTTCCATCCCAGATTTTAGTAGAATTGTATTTCCTTCTTCTATGTAGGCACATGTACCACATCTCGGGTCGCCGCATTTTTTCACAGATGGAATTTCCTCCTGCATTGTAAATCGGGCCTTGGTCAATATGTGTTTAAGATTTGGTGCTTGTCGTTGGCTACTGATTATGTCCTCGGATTGTAATAATTTCTTCATATTTTTTGACTGTTCTAATATAGGGTAAAGTCGTTTTGCGTCTGTTAGAATATTTCTGTTCCTTGGATTGTGGGTCACAACAAAAGCAAGTTTCCCGTCGTTGTTGCGATTATTAGAAGACCGGCGAGGATTACGTAGAACATGTAATGGAATTTGTGTCGCTCTTTTTACTCCAGCGTTGATTAAATTTTTCGGGTATCTCTGACGTTGCAGAAATATTCTTAATTCTTCCAGACGTTTAGATCGTAAGGTTTTGTCTGTGATAATTGTACAAATTCTCCGTGCTAAGTTAAACGGAATATTGCGTTTTGTGTGGGAAGGGTGGCATGATCTAAAATCCAGATATTGGTGTGTGTCCGTGGGCTTACAGTATAAATCCGTTGTTATACATGACCCATTTTTTATAATACGTAGATCTAAAAATGGAAGTTCCTTGTCACTCTTCTCCATCGTAAATTGTATTGATTCATTTTAAGTATTTAGTAAAGAATGAAATTTCTCTAAGTCGTCTTCCCCTTTAGTCCAGAAAATGAAACAGTCGTCAAGATAGCGTTTCCAATTGGATCCTATATAGGTACTAAGTTCGGCATCAAACACTTCTGATGTTCTTTCAAAAAGTGTATTTTCTAAATACCCCATTACTAACGTAGCATATGTGGGCGCAACTTTAGTGTTGTATATTATTAAACTTTCTTTAACCTACCCGCGTCTACTATATTTATTAATGTCTTACATCGATTAAAAATGTGCTGCATGAATGTATTCAGTGATATTACAGTCATTGATTTACAGAAATCGTTCTAAGTTTATTTCAAATAAAGAAATATACATATATATTTATATATATATATATATACATATATATTTATATATATATATATATATATATATATATATATATATATATATGGGTGTGGGTGTGGGTGTGTGTTTGCTCTGCGTAGTATGTACCAAATAAATCTTATTCTCTTAAAAAAAATTGTTTTAAGTTAACATAATGACTATTTTGTCTCTTTTTATCTACGGTTTGTGTATATTATTAAACTTTCTTTAACCTACCCGCGTCTACTATATTTATTAATGTCTTACATCGATTAAAAATGTGCTGCATGAATGTATTCAGTGATATTACAGTCATTGATTTACAGAAATCGTTCTAAGTTTATTTCAAATAAAGAAGGGAAATGTGTTGTCACCATCTACTTTTGATATTTAAATTGATAGTTGCACTATATATAATTCAAATTTTTGAAATGAAAAGGACGATAAAACACATGTAATGTGATATACTTTATCATTTTTACTAATAAAATGGCTACACTTATGATTGATACATTACTTTGGCGCGCTAAAGACCAAAAGCGTACATGAAAGTTTTCCTCGCGTATCACATAGTAGCTTATTCATGATTCATGCGCAAAGATATTTTCTATCCCAAAAAACACCCGCTCAAAATTGAAAACTTTCAAACCAAAGAAAGAAGTAAATGGTAAATCAATTTAATGAAATGTACATTGTCAACTTACAATTACATTTTTTCCGTCACGATGAAAAACTCTTAGTTTTAGGCAGATTAGAATATAATTAATGAATAAATAATATACATTAAATGCAAATAAATATTACACAAAAAGATATGCCAAACAATGTCGAATGCAATGAATTTCTATAAACGATTGTGAACGTTTTAGTTGCTTTAATTATAAGTGAACTGACAAGTTCAAACACCTACAACATTGACTTATGTATAACTGGTACATATGTACTTTATGCTCCTTCTATACTTGTCATGCTATCGGATATTTATGTTTATTTACAACTGGTACTTTATGTTCCTACTACTTTTCATGCTATTGGATATTTATGTTTATATACAACTGGTACTTTATGCTCCTTCTACTTTTCATGCTCTTTTTTTTTGCCCAACAGAATTTCTTTCATTTATTTTGAAAAATGTCTAACTTTGAAAGGAGACCGATTCTGATAGAGTAAACCGGCAAACTTTCTGAGATAATTGGTTTGAATGGAAAATTTATTGATACTGTCATTGGAAAAAAAAATTAAAAATCGGACTATGCAGCTTATACATACACATTCTCAATTATTTCTTAAGATTCTTTTTTCAAGCCATTTATGTAAAACAACCGTTTATATATATTTTCAAACTTTGAAAGGAAACAGATTCTGTTAGAGTATACAGGCGAACGTGTTAAACTGAGATAATTGGTTTGTGTAATACTGTCATGCCCCCCCCCCCCCCAAACAAAAAATAAATAAAAAAAATCGGACCATCAGCTTTAACATACACATTCTCAAACACTGTTCACGATTCGTTTTCCAAGTCATTTATATAAAACATCCGTTCAAATGTATTTTTGTGTAGTATTTCAAATGAAAAAAAAATAAACTCATTAAAAATGAAAGGTGCTAAAATGAAGCCCCGGGAGTAAACACAACTCGTTTTTTTAGGCAAAGTTACCTATACACGCTTATGTAACGCCAAAGCTCGAGAATTTCTCAGCATTACCCCCCCCCCCCCCCCACCCCCTCCTCAAGTCCATTACTTAATCTATGCAGTTATGAATCGATTTCCGTATACAATAAGCTCAAGATATCGTTCATTGTGGCTTTTAACAGACAAAGTTATGTTAACTTTGAGAGAGAGAGAGAGAGAGAGAGAGAGAGAGAGAGAGAGAGAGAGAGAGAGAGAGAGAGAGAGAGAGATTTATTTCACCGATTCATTTATAATAGGAAACAAACATACTTAAATATAATTTCATGCACAAACTTAGATACAGGGACTACACCCACCCCTAAAATAATTTTGAATAATTTTGAAACCAAAATAAAATAAAATAAAAACCGCCTGGAACACCCCCCCCCCCTTCCTTGGAAATTATATCATCACTCGGGTCACCCCCTCCCCTCCCTATAAAAGAGCTTTTGCATTTAATACATGTTTTTATTGTTCAGTTTGATCAAACTTGACTTAAAGGGAACTTAAAGATGGTTTAAAGACAACTTAAAGGGAGCATAAAATGCCACTTAAAGATGCTTAAAGGTAGCTTAAAGATGGCTTAAAGGTGGTTTAAAGAAGTTTGGACATTAAGGACCTATAAGCTCAGCTTAAAGGTGACTTAAAGGTGGCTTAAATATTGTATCTCCTTTAAGCCACCTTTACGCCACCTTTAAGCCACCTTTAAGGACTTGCTTAAAGATTGTTTTTCGCCCTGTGTCTTCATTCATTGCTTTTGTTTTCCGCAACAACAGCCAACAGTTTTAGTTTTAACATACCATCTGCAAAATACAAAAGGGTTATAATTCATAAATTGCATTTCATAAACACATTTTTTCATAACTTAATGCTAAGTTAAACATATAGTTGAATATTTCATAGTAACTAAAACTTCCAAAGAGATACACTGACTAATTTATTATAGACCTATTTTATCAATTATCTCAACTTTATTTCTTAGACACCACTGATTCAGTCAATCGCAAATCCCCGAGCTGCATGGGGTTGTGGAGATACATAATTTCCAAAGACCCTAGCCCCTTGTGATTTCCAAAGTGTGGAGCAACTAGCACATGAGTGGAGCAATCTTAATATAACTCAAAGTGATGCCAATGAGTTAGAAAGGTCAACTCGCTTACAAAGTTCTGACCCGAGATAGTACACAGAGCGAAGTAAGAGAATTACTGCTTCCAAGTTTCGACTCATAATGAGAAGGAAAAAGGACATTAATGAAACTTTCATGAAAAATACCTTTCAAAAAAAGAGTTTTTATCCTCATCTACATCCTATGTGAAAGCTAATAAAATTGTTCCAAAGCAAATGTACATCAGAAATACAGTAAATCATCTTCATGAAGTTGGTTTGATAGTCAACCCTGATTTGCCTTTTCTCGGTGCAACACCTGACGGCATAATGTGTGAAAAATCAACAACGGCTATAATTGAAATCAAATGTCTATATTCTGTCAGAGACATGTCCATTTGTGAAGCCTGCGAAACAAGAAATGATTTTTTCCTCCAAAAAATGGTGATTTGTTTTCTTTAAAACACAGTCATGCACACTGGTATCAAATCCAGGGTCAATTTTTTTATGTTTGGGGCCCCTTTTTGTGATTTTATTCCATACACCAAGCAAAACTTCTATGTGGAACGAATTTATCCCCACATGCCCACTATGGATGCCTTGGTCAGAAAATTGTCCTAGTTCTACGTACATCACTTTAAGCCATTTGTGCAAAATAATTGATGCTAACTCAGTTACAGGGGTTAACATTTTTTGTTTAGTAAACAAAGCTGGAGATCTGTTATAGTTTACATATGCTTTGTATTGATATCACTTACAGTCTAATATTTTTTTTTATTGAATTATTCAATTATGAACACCTGTCTGCCAAAGTTTTATTGTTAAGAATTTTGTAATTTATGTACATTATTTGTAAACAAATAAAGAACTCGAGCTTTAATTGCATTTCAATGACATCTTTTCTCAATACCTGGATTCTAATTTTACTTCTAACATTAAAATTTGATAATTAATTCAGATTAAAATCTGTTTATACAAAAAACTAATTATCTTTAATCAAGTAAAGTTCGATTGATGCTAACGGAAAACGGAACTAATTGAAGCACCATCTTTGATATAAAGAAAATCAAATTTCTTTTTAGCATACATTACTTTCCATCCAATCGCGTTTTGTTGTTCTATGTGTCATAATGTACTGTATGTTAACACTTATTGTCAAACCTTTTGGTGATGTGACGTCAGTTCGCGCAAACTTTTGTTTCAAAGGAGAAAACGATATAATGAAAACTTGTGTTTAAAAGGAAAAATACGCTGGGCATCGGAGATGTTAAGGAGAAAAACACTTCGGAAAAAATGGTCTTCTGAAAAGGTGTCAGTTTTTAAGACCGGAAGCTCCTTAAACATTTTAATATCCTAAAGGTTAGCCGACACCGTACTTGAAATCATTTCTAATCAATACGTTACAATAGCTAATCGACAAAAAATAAGACAGTTACCTGTTTTAAAGTAATAAGAGTAAATGTTTAATAGTTTAAGCATAGTTGTTTATAACCGATGTAATCTGCGTAAAATTACAAAGCACGCTGGGCATTAGAGATGTTAGAAAAGAAAAACACTTCTGAAAGTGGCCTTCTGTAAAGGTGTTAGTTAGCTTCTTAAACATTTTAGTATCCTTAAGGTTAGCCGACACCGTTCTTAAAATTAGTTCTAATCAATAAGTAGCAAAAGCTAAATGACAAAAAAAAAAAGACATTTAAAGAACCTGTTTTAAAGTTACAACAGTACAATTTTGATAGTTTAAACATATTTGTTTATAACCGATGTAATCTGCGTAAAATTACAAAGCACGGAAAATAATAAGAAAAACCAAACAGACATTGTTGTCCAAAACAAAGAATGATCGGAATGTAATGACATTGGCCAGCATACCTGTAATGTTATTCCTCTTAAATATACGTTATCATAAACCAATTAAGATATCCTTCTCAAATGTTGATAACTTCTGCATGATGTAAAAAGTAATATTAGTCTTCTGTCAAAAAAAACGATTTACGTATAATGCAATGTCCTGTATCATTGCAATATTAGTCACTGCTACAATTGATTGTATAAGTCAAAGCGCACTTTATAATTGTTAATTCCTTTAGAATCTGTGTCACTAAAATACAGTTAATCAAACAATATTTTTTGTGGGTTTTTAATCATTATTTCATTAAATAACTGTAATGTTTTATGCTTATTTATTTAACCGAACTTGCTGATTAATCATGCATCATACAAAAACATATTACTTCTTCATTGTTGAATCAGAGTTCCTTGTGCATACTGAATCTGAAAGAAAAAAGTAAAGTTTTAAACTATGTGTTTAACTATATTCATTGCTTTATAACTTTTTCCTGCATATTCAAACTTTTTCAAATCGTTACATTTAGATATTAAATATCCTCTTGAAATCTGCTTTAGTCTTCCTTAAAATAGATTTTGTTTTGTTTAAGACAACAAATATATATATATATATATATATATTATAATTAAACTACAGGATTTTCTATTATCAGTATAAAAAAAATGAAATAAACATTGCAATGTATAATAATGAATTTGGTGGACACGAAAATTAAAAAAAAATCTTACTAATTATTGATATGCTTGAAGCATTTCCTCAAGGGAAGTCTCATGTTAGAAATAGTGACTGGGTATGTATAGTGGACAACTATAACGACGTGCGACACTTGGGCAATGACGCTGTTTGCCACTGAAACTTTCCAACGTTCAAGATCCTTAGAGTGGTCGTTATACTGTAACGTCAATATGTTAAAAAAAAACAAATATTGTAAACGTTTTATATTTGGCGGGAAATAGTTTTTGAACAAGTCGGCGTGAATTTGAGTTAGCGTATTCTTAAATGTGAATCGTACTTTCCTTAAACATATATGCATGGCAATTAACGATGTACTTGATTTCGCGGAAGCAGAACACAGTAAAATTTCACTGTTCAATCTGACGATACAATAAGCAGCATGGTGTTTTCTTTTACCAAAGAAACCTGCCTTCTTTATTGTTATCTATTCTTAAAATTATGTAAAGTACATAAAATGTTGTTAGAAACTAGTCTAGCTGAGTATATTTTTGATTTACATGTACCAGTATTTGGTATCATATTGATGACGTCACAAGCATCTTATTCAATACAAATTCCTCAGATTTACAAAAGTGTCAAACAAAAAAAGACAAAAAATGTAACACTGCCCCGAGTATTTTGAAAGAATAATCTTCAAATATCAAAGGCAAATGACGTATAGCACTAATAATGTTCGTACTAAAAACATTTGACTTGTTGTTAATTAACGGGGCATTTTTAATAAAACTGCAAAATTTGAGAGAGTTTGTGATAAATAATGATATTGTTTATTTATAGGGATTAATAATTTCATTCTAAAAGTGTAAATATGAAACAAGAACTAATTGTCGATAAAAAAAATAGTGTAGCATGGATAAAATGATTTCAGAGCAGTTTTACACATTTGATTTTTTGTTAAGGTAAAATAGTAATATATGTTTTACTTTCAAGTGATGCAATGAAAGAAAAGTTTAATAGAAAGACTTCATTCACGAGTAAAATTATAGTCTTTTTTTTAAAGAAAACATTCAGTTCATATTAATATTCAGAATTGTTTTCATAAGAAAAATAAACAATTGTTTAAAAGAAAATTCAAATTGACTATCATTAACCTTGGAGTTGCCTTAACCTACAGGCTTAATTATCAACTTTAAGAAACGGATTCTACTTAGCTTTAAAGTTTTAAAATCAACCACCCATAAAAATAATTTACGTAAAGTTTGATTTAATTTTACTCAATGGTTCTGGGGATAAAAAAAATGTACCCAAAAATAAAATCTAACAGACAGACAGACGGACAAAAACAAACGGGCAATTGCGAAAAAAAGAAAAAATATATTATTAAAAAAGCTCTCTTGATAGTTGATTTATGTGAATTAAAAGATGAAAAATCTTATCTAAAGTCTTCACATTAATCTATATGTATTATTCTATTTAAAAAATGAATTAAAAAATCGCCATACGTTTTGACAGATACTTCATAACACGAGATCAGGATGTCTGTTTCAATTTCTCATTTTTTAGTTTTAACAATTTAAAAGAGGATCCACTTGAAAAAGAATATTTACTCACCTGTTTAATTTCATGAGCTTCTGTATTAAACAAAAGCACAATGAGTTTGTGTTTCTTATTTATTTCAAACGATATGTTAGCAAGGTTTGTAGACATTCCCGATAAATACAGATTGATATATACGAAACCATCTTCGTCTGCTTCTAAAAAAGATAATCCGTTTCTCGAAGTCTTGGCATCATATATCGATGCATTAAACGTACTTGAGGGTAAAATGGTGGTACTAGCCAGGGCATGGCAAACTAAAAAATAAAATGATATAACATTATCGTTAAAGTGTGCACTAATAAACCATTAAAATTGTTGTAAACTGTTTACAAATTTTTTATTTGCGAGCGAGACATTTTAGCGATTTTCGCGAGAACATCGTTGTCGCGAATGTTCCCCGCCGCGACCCAGCCCTTGTCGTGTATATTTTTATACGGTTTATTCGCGAAAATTAGTCATTGCAAACCAGTTTGTGTCCAGTTAATCGCTAATAAATGTCGTCGCCAATAAAAGTTGGCTTACAATAATTCATTTGTCTAGTCATAGAACAAACCCCTCTTCTACTTTGAATCTTTAAATTGATATTTCTGGTTTTATAATAAATACGGTGCATGACAAAATCCAAACTAAATTATATTCACATTTAAATAGCTTGATAGTTATCAGGAAACCTGTTGATAATTAGGTATACCATTGAGGGAGTCAGCAAGATTCCAATTCTGCAAGAAAAAACACTTTCTAAGCTTTGGGAAATAAGTCTGCCTTGAAAGAAATGGAACCTTGCTGTCTATCTTAATATAATACTTTACTGTTATTATAAACCCGTTCAGTTCAATATAATTTTTCCTATACCTCACAAGGTAACATGTCAAATTCAATAAAATCAGATAGCAAGTCGAATTGTAACGTAGGCAAGTTATAAAGATGAATAAGTATAGTCAATCAAAAAAAGACGTTGAAACGATATTCAAATAATATGGTTATGCATATTAATAATTTATTTCGGAATAATACTAAACTTTCTCCTTGATAATTAGAAATAACTAAGTGATCTACATTGTTCTTTTTATAAGCTCATCGAACTGACGTGCCTATTTGTAGGGAATTGGTCTACATTAAAGGTATTTAGTTTGTTTACAACAATTGTTAGGCTATTAACCATTAAGCTATTAGCCAATAATATCGAATTTCTCTGATAAAATGAAAAATAAGTAGAGTTTAAAAAAACCACATATTATCTTTTTATAATATTTGTCGTTTTGATATCGCCATAAATTAAAAAAAAATCGCACCTTTTTTACATCCTAATGTAACAAATACAAAATAAATTTTAAATGTGTACTTTCTGCTTTCCAACTTGCATGCAAGTATTTGATTTTAAGTTATTTTCATGTACATGCACTAGATTGAAGAAAACGCTTGAAAGTGCGTCTTAGATCTGCGCGTTCCTTTGATGATTTTAATAAGGGTGTCATCAATTGCTCGAAAACTAAAAAATCCCGGGATTACACCGACAATCTTCTAAAATTTTTCTAATCCATTACTCGTAATAAAGTGAATTAAATTCAAAACATTTGTTTTTTTCTTTACGCTGCAGTTTTTGGGCTATGGACGAATACAACAGTTTTCTTTTCTCGTTTGATCCGTCGGCGTCCCTGGGGTATTTATTAAAGCGGCTAATAATTCTTGTGGAGAATAGTTTTCTTTTAAGCATATATTTATTGGATTAGATGTTTGTATACTCAAGAAATTTAATCGTATCAATACTTTTCTCAATGCTTTTCTGTTTTTTTATTATTAATCTTTTATTGCTGGTTAGGCTCGGACAATTACTTAAAATGGAACAGGTAACATTTGTTTAAGATAATATGGAGCTTAATTATGTGTAAGCGTTACAAGAAAAAACTAGTTTACTAACTGTTTCTGAACAATAAGAGGTCTTTCCACCTTAATATTTTTAATCACTTGCTAAAATGTTTAGTAAGGTGTATCAAAACGTATCGTTTTGCCTCGGTCTAGAATGAATCGACGTCATTGGATGAATCATGTCACGTGATAGCCTTAACAATTTCTTAACACGGCGAGCGTCAAAATTTAAACAGCAACATGCCAGACCTAACGTTTTTTGAGCTGATTTTATATTCAAACGTTCAACCGTACCTTTGCATATAATTTTTAAGCCCCAAAATATTTAGAGTGAACCCGTTACTTAATATTACGGTCCTACAATAGCATCAATGTTTACACGGCCGTCTGAGGTGGAAGGTAACGAAATTAGAGAATTAAGCTATGAATTTAATTGTTACATATTATCTTTTTTTGTTTACATATCAAACTGTTGGTCCTCCACAAAACAAAAAAACTTATTAGGTATTTTTTCTGACTGTTTACAATGTTTTGGGTCAGTAAAGTCCATAGACTTAGCCTCGGCATCAAGGGACTTTACCAACGCTACAAAAATCTGTAAACAGTCAGTAACAAACCTAATAAGTAATATCATTATACTTGTAATGTATGTCGTAATAGAAATTGAGAAACTAACTACGAATCCATCAACCATTTTTTAAAACAAACAAGTTGATTAAACAGGACTATCAACAGCCATCTTTTCGTAAGTTCTATGGTCGATACAACGACCTTGTCAGCAACTACAATTTTCCACTGGGTTGCATGCTGACTGACGTTTTTCATTCTAATATTTAGATTTTTTCCCGATTACGACAAAGAGCAGACGGCGGATGTGACCGCTCAGCAGAGGATGCTCACTCCTCATTGGCACCTAATCCTACCTCTGTCTAAGTCCGTGTTGCTCTGCTTTGAATTTGTATTTCGTTTTATGGATTTTTGAGACGATTCACGGTTTGTTAAAGTATTGCCATTTTTCATGAGAATTTTTTTTCAAACCATTGCTTTGAGAACTCCCTGTTGTTTATCGTAAATGACTTTCGATTACTTTTCTGATTTGATCCATTTTACTTTGAACAAAACTGTGGGCTCCAAAGGTGAATATTCTTTACACATGGCTATAAATATAAAATCTAACGATAAACAAGAGTGTTCTAGAGGCTAGCTGTCTTTGTACAATATGAATGGGTTGACTGTCAAAACAATTTACACTTGAGTAACCACAGGACCATGATGTGATACCTGACTGACCAAATTGAATACATTATTGCGCAGGCCAACAAGCTATTGAACACTTTACAAAAACTATATATTTCTCAAGATATGCAGATTTAAAAAAAAGACCGAGACTTTTGACTTTTATGTCTTTTTGTTCGACCAGGGTAGACGCTCCCATTCCAAACGGCCCAAAGTCCTTTTGATATATATTAAACAGTTTGAAGCGATGTTATTGATATTTAAATACTTTCAGGGGAAATAACTACTAAAAGGGGGCCTCAGATCCTTTCGGTATAAATATAATGAAGAACGCTGTATGTGTACTGAAGACATTGGTAACAGTTCTAAGTCTCTATCTCTTATGGTTTCTGGGGAGTAGCGGTAACAAGCATTTCGTACAATAGGGCAATACCTGTGCAACTATTTTACAATAGGAGCCGTAGGGCTATATTTACAAGCATTCTGAGAGCAATACACGTCCCCTACTGATTTGTACTATACTGTGGAAGCTCCGGTGCATACACCTATTTTAGAACTGTTATAAACGAGATGTTATGCTTAATTCAACCCGATAATGAAACACATTGTAATAATCCAAAAACAAATGTGCCGATTAAAGTAACAACACAATGTTTGACACTATTTTACATAATTTATTTGTTTTTTAGAAATGATAAGAGGAATAGACTAGTAACGCAAGATATCAATACTGACTACATACTGGCCTCGTATATCCAATACGAACAGAACCAAATAACGAACCCAAACATTAAAAAATTGGAATATAAAGGATTCATTTTCTCGGAAATATGTCAACCAGACGCTACAAAAGTGTAAATTTGATATGTATTTTGACAGTTTAAAGCTGTTCAGAAGAAACTGAAGTGGGAAAGACAGACGGGCGAACTGAAGGACGCAGAGGAAAGCTTAAGTCCCTTCCGATGAAACCGGTAGGGAACTAATATGTCTTAAAATGTCCTACTACATCTATGAAACAGTTTTCTATCTCACCCTCAACAAATGAAATATAAAAACTCATGAAGAGATTCTCAATTCACCTTGACCATTATCCTTTGGTAGCAAGGGACAGTTTCGAATAAAGTACCCGTCAATATTTTTGTAAAATTGAGAGTTGCTGTACTTGAAGGCTTATGAGTGTTGCTAAAATTCATGAAATGATTTTTAAGGATTATCATTAGTTAGAAGGGTGTCTCTTGTTGAAATTGATATGCAATATGTTGGCCCTTTATGTAAGGTACATGAGACACAGAAGTAAAATGCGAAACCTGCGGCTATGAGTGTTGTGCTGACTTTACACAGTGAAATTGCAAGTTACAGACGGGAGGTAAAATAACACGAAAAGTAGGTGGATGTGACATTGTAAACTATACACCGGTAAGTTTCTGACATGTGATAGTGCAACATGCACGCGGTACGGAAGGTCAACCCTCTGCAGGGAATTAGCTGGGGGAGGTCTAACAAGCTGAAAAATTATGAAAAATTAGCAAAATATGAAAGGGTCAAAATCTCATAAAAACCAGTATGTAGAGGATTTTACAGGTTTTGATTAAAAATTTTCTTCAGAAATTGGTGATTGGCCTTATAAAGAGTGAATTAAAGGTATTTGTGCTGAATGGGAACTGAGGAAATTCTAGTTACAGAGTTCTGAAGACATGCATCCCTTGGCTACAATGAATTGTATCAAAAAAACTGTCCCCTGCCACCTTTATGTCATTTTCATCGGCCAATGTAGACGCTCGTATCCAAGGTGGTCAGAAGTATCTATGATATATATTTAAATAGTTGGTTGTGATTTAATGAAAATTTAAATACTTTCAGAGGCAATAACTGTAGAAGGTGGCTTCAAATCCTTTTGGTATGAATAAATTGAAAAACACTCTAGGTGTTCTGAGGACATTGGAAAAAATTCTATGTTTCTATTTCTTATGGTTTGGGAGGAGTAGAGAAAACACGCATTTTCTACTCAAAGGGATATAACTCTGTAATTTCTTGTGGGTCAATTGAAACCATAACTTTAAATGAATAATTACATATAATTTAAATTGTTAGGACAACTTTTATAACAAAAAAGTCACCCCGAGATAAATAGAAAAAAAGACGAAGAATAAACTAGTAGACAAAAACGTATTATTATACTTTTGATATACGTTAAAATAGAATGAGATAATACCACGAAGCCATCACCATTTTTTTAAAGAGATTCTTTTGTTATTTCAAGTCATTGCTTAAGAATTACCTGTTGTTTATTGCAAATGCCTTTTACAATACTTTTATGATTTGTTCCCACTTACTCTGAACAAAAAGTGCTCGCTAGGTTTAATATACTTTACACAAGCCTATAAATAGAAAACCTAGCAATGGTAGAGGGTATGAAGAGGCCAGCTCATGTAGCTGTCTTTGTGACAATGTGAATGGGTTGACGTTAAAAACAATTTACACTTCAGTAACTATAGGACCATGATATGATACCTGGCCGACCAAATTGAATACCTTATTGCGTTATCCAGCAAGCTTTTCGAAACTATCAAGTCTGTATTTTTTTAAGATATGAAAATTCATAAATTAACAATTTTTAAAAATATGTATATCACTTAATTTTTATCGAATAATTTATAATGCATTCTGGAAAGAGAAAGCCGGTCAAGTAGTCAATTTTCAGTAGATCTTGTAGAGTTAAAGATTATGTAATTGTCTGCAGATCAAATAATTTCTGACTTTAACTTTAGTAGTTAGCAAATGAATATTAAAACCGTGAGACTCAAATAAACCACCAACTATAAAGTACAAATATCGAAAGAATAATAAAATTATGAGAGTTTAAAAATTTTAATAATGCAGTTGTTATTTTAGATGTCATAATATTCTTCATGGGTAAACACACACATATAGAGTGTGATTACAAGAAATCAAAACAAATCTCTACACTAACACTTAAAAAAGTCAAAAGAAGAAATTCAAAATTATAATCGAAATCGTCATGCTTTAAATTAATAGTGCATTAAAATCCTTTTTATATCTTTTTGAAACAACTAATCAATCAAATGCGTTTTATCGACTTAAACATTAGTTATTAAATAATACAGTGATTATTTTAGATGTCATTATATTCTTCACGAGCAGTGCTTTCATGATAGGCCTCTCATGTGTTAATGAGGTTTCAGCTGTATGGTCAAGTGTTGTTAATAATGACCCATATACATACACAAGACTGCTTTATTAAAGCCATGGCATATTGAGATTTACAAACACAATCTAAAATAGCTTCAAGGAAGAAACATTGATGGCAGCACGTGCACTCACTTGTGTTATCTATTTTAGTACTTATCTTGGCCGAATTTGTTTCCGACCACATGTCAACCACTTGGCGAGGAAACTTTATTATCTTTGTCTTTAAGAAAAAACTTCCCCGTTCAGATATAAATCAAAAACACAAAAAGGTTGTTTTGCAATGTTTATCTTCTTTCGAATTAGTATTATAAGTTTAAAAGGAAGAGATCTTTTTGTTTTCTAAGGTGAAAATTATAATTGTATACAGGTGACACTCGATGGCTCGAACTTCGATCTCTCGAAGTTCTTGATCTCTCGAAGTGAACTCACGGTCCCAATTTTTTTCTCTATATAACTTAGCAAATTTACTCTTGATCTCTCGAACTCCGATCTCTCGAAGTTCTTGATCTCTCGAAGTAGAACCTGGGTCCCGTTATACATATTTCATTGTTTTTCACTCTTGATAACTCGAAGTGATTGCTGTGTACACACGCGGCCGATCAAGCGTATAATTATAGCTCCACGTAGACCTTACCTGGACGGTTGAGTAAACTCCTGGGGGCTAGCGTGGTAGTGTTAATTGGTTGATTACGTAAGTGACACTACCCATTGCTTCCTTCAAAGGGTAGATAAGTAATTTGTAAGTGATCTATTAATTTCAACAACTTGTGAATGTTAGGGTAAATGCTCTTTATTTAAAATATTCTAACGTAATGATTAAGAAAACATAATATGCTTAAAAGTTGTTTAACGTGAAAAAATACACTTCATAACCACACAAGTAACTTCTGTATTGTTTAAATTGAAGTAATGTAGCAGAGAATACGACTGAAATCACGTCAGACTATCCTTCCATGTTATATATATAAATTTCCGGCTACTATAATTTTAGAAACAAAATGACCGGAACAAAAATTTCCGGATTTTTTTTAAACTTTCGATCTCTCGAACTCTTGATCTCTCGAAGTTTAATCATGGTCCCCCGAAGTTCGAGTTATCGAGATTCACCTGGTACAACATAATTTTGAAACAGGTGGTCGGAAAACGTCAAACATGCATTTCCTACGTGTTGCCTTTTTTGTTTATGTAATGAGTTAATCTGCATACAACTCGATAATGCAAAGCATATGGAAAGCGTTTCAATTTGTAGAAACAAAGTATTTAATACGGACAAATATAACATGTAGTAAAATATAGTGATTATTCTAAATTTAATTATGTTCTTCATTAGTACATACATATTTAACGCAGTAATAGGAATACTTGCAGAACGTTATTGTAATTCTATTCCTTTTTTCACAAAACACTATTACGGAATTTAATTAAATCGAAACAAAACTCTACAATATCATTTTTTTAAACCAAGTCAAAAGAGGTAAGCTTCAAAAGTAAACTCAAAAACAATTATTTTATTTTTTACAAATTAAAAACGCACAAAATCTGTCCGGTAGGGGGCGGGTATTACTTATGCAATACTCGCAGGATGTTTGTTATAAATGTAAAGTTAAGAAACGTGTCTGCTGCAAAAAAAAGTGGGGAAGCAGCCCCCCCCCCCTAAAACTCCCCATCCCCCACCCATGATGCTACGTGCCCGTAATGTGTACACACGGTGTGCTCTGGAGTATTCTTCTGTTATCTAAATTTAGACTCGGCCACGAATCGGCGCGCAGAAACTATAAATGAGACATTTTGGGCGCAAAGTCCTGCTTTACCACTCACGCAAAGGCTGAGATCTCGATCTAATGGTTTAAATGAACTCATCGATTGGCATAGATCCATGAATAAATTTTTTGACATTTGTTTTGTAACAACTACATATACTTTGGATCGAATGTTTTGGATGAAAGCTATCGAATTAACACACTTGACTAGCAAGTGATTAAAAAAGTAATAATGCACCTTCGTAAGATACGCGAGTTGTGTGCCCTTTTCTAAATGAATGAAATCGCCTAACTGATCGAAAATCGGGTCACACCCCACTTTGGCGATTTAGTTCCTTCAGTAAACATTCTAGCTATAGGAATGCATATATTTGTTTAAATCAAAACTGATGATTCTTTGGTAATGATGAAAATCCAACACCAATTTTTACTTACATTGCACATTAATAGACAATGTAACAACTTGTTGCAATGACCCCCACCCTTTTTCCTACCGTTCAAATATGGCTAATCTTTTTTTTTTTTAAATCAGGTGTACACAAGTGCATGGTGAGCAGCCATTTTACTTAAAAACTCTTGCTCACTGATGTTATTCCATCCTATATAACATTTTCAACAATTGTGAATGTAAACACTGAATTGTTAAACATGCATCGGTACGTTAATCTTTTTTGTAAAAAAAAATCTTGATATTGTTTGTTCCCATTGTCTGCATTGTTTCGGAGGAGGCAACTTTCAGACCTTAGATAGTGTCTGACGACGTCAGGCAATGATAGGCCTCTCATGTGTTAATGATGTTTCAACTTTATTGTTCATTGTTGTTAATAATGACACAATGAAAAAGGTCATAACAGAAAGAATCTTAACTGAAAAATATTTGCTGTTGAAAAGATGTAATTATAAGGAATACGAAAGCCACTGGCAGAATATCTGTGAAAAATTGTAGTTATAGAGATAAGTTTAATTTTTCTGTTTTTTTGATCGATGTGAACTCTCATATCATTTCATTTGTTTTCAGTATAACATAGTCTATACTTGTATTGTAATCCACCTGCATAATCTCTCTCTCTCTCTCTCTCTCTCTCTCTCTCTCTCTCTCAGCTTCACCTCATATGAAATATACAAAACTGTACTATTAAGTAGAAATAGTATAAAGACTATGTAATATGTTTATAAAAATGTTACAATCATTATTATGTTACATATGTACATATGTTGTGAAATGAAAAACCCAATAAAAAAAAAAAAAAAAAAAAATAATGACACATACACAAGAGTGTTTTATCAAAGCCGTGACATATTGAGCTTTAAACATAAACTCCAAAAAGGCGTTTAGGAAGAAACACTTGTGTTATCTATTTTAGTATTTATCTTAGCGGAATTCGTTTCCAAACAAATTTCAACCACTTGACGAGGGAAATTGAATCTTTTCGTCGTTAATAAAAAAAACTTCCCTATATTGATTTACATTTTAAAAAATCCAAAGAAAGCTGTTTTTAGATGTTCCTAAATCGTCCTTTGATTAAGTAGTTTAAGTAGTTTAAGTAAAGATGGTCAGTAAGAGATGATTTTGTATTTACAGCTGAGAACTATAATTGCATACAGATTACTTTTGAAACAGATGGTCGAAAAACGGCAAGCATACACTTCCTTCGTATTAACATTGTCCAATATAATTATGTTTGTTTATGTAATGACTCAATCTGCATACTTATTGATAATGCAAAGCAAAGGATGAATACACAATTCAAACAGTTTCAAGATGGATTATGTCCTTTGCTGGCATAGCTACTACTTAATATAAAGCCCATTCAGCATGGGGGCAAGTACAAGTAAATTTTTAAGAAACGGTGTCTCTGTGGATGATGTCTAAAATGTAGCTGATTGGTCTCATACTGGAATTTAACAAAAAAATTGCAGATAAACAAATGAAGATGATTTAGTCCATATGTTTGAGTGTTATCTACAACAGCATACATGTAATACACAAAATAGTTCAACGGGCATAATTATATGGCCACTTTTTTTATTGCATAGCACTATCATAGAATTCAATTACAAAAATAAATATTTAAATAATCAACATTTTGTAAACAAAACAATAAAAAGGTACGCTTCATAAAGTTTTCTTAAACAAGGATTATTGACTTTTGTCATAATAAGCAATGCCAAAAATCAAGTCTTCTTAAATTTCTTTAAATAATTTACAATTGAAGGCAATGTCAACTCCAAAAATAAAACGAACATAAATTTTGAAAGGAGACCGATTCGGCTAGAGTAAACAGGCGAACGTGTTTAACTGAGATAATTGGTTTGTATTGAAAATAATGTGATACTGTACCCCCCCCCCCCCCCCAATAAAAAAAAATCGGACCATGCAGCTTTAACATACACATTCTTAAACACTTTTCACGAGTCTTTTTTCAAGTCATTAATATAAGACATCCGTTCAAATGTATTTGTGTGTGGTATTTTAAATGAATATAATAAACTAATTTAAAATGAGAGGTGCTAAAAGAAGACACATTTTAAATAAAGCCCCGGGAGTAAACACAACTCGTTTTTATTAGGCGAAGCTACCTAAACACGCTTATGTAACGTCAAAGCTCTAGAATTTCTCAGAACGATTCATTTATCCCCAGCACCCCCCTCCCCCTTTTCAGGCCCCTTACTTAACCATTTCTGTGCCACAGGGCCTATTTGAATATTTACGTTAAGTGCCACAGGGTCTATTTGGGCCTATGGCAATTTGAAAAAAATATATATTATAATAAAATAAAAAAAATTAAATATATTCAGGTTCTGTTTTTCATTATTTATTTTTTAAATTTGTATCAATAAATATCGTATGATATATGTGATTAGTGAAATACTGCGGATAACGTCACAACGTAAAAAATGACATCATAATAATGACGTCACTACGTCACAGAGCGCCAACTCGTTGTCTGCCTTTTACCATGGCTGGCGTATGGTTTTTGTGAATAGATCCCCAGGACTTTTCCCTCAGAACCGGAAAATAATACCTGTCCTAATGCACAACCTGTACCAAAGGAAATGCCCCCTCCCCCACAAGAGCAAGACCAATCTTACTTTTTCCTACTCTGCCATATTAACCTGGGGCTCGTTTAACATAACTGAATTTTGACTAAAATTTATCTTAAGTCCAACAAATTTTCATAAGATCCCACCATAGCTCATAAATTTGTCATATCTTAGGATAATCTTAAATACTGTCAAAATACAGGTCTTAAGTCCAACTTAAACATGGCGAGAGCTAATACTTTAGTCCACCACCGAAGGCCGAGTATATTTTGAGTGTGCGCGACTTTTTTTTATTTTCTACTGCCGTTAGTGCTGATTAAAAATTATCAAATAAAACACATCGGTAATATCCATACGTTTTTTTTTTAATTTAAACCATAAATCGGGTAAAAGGCTACTACATACAGCATCGTTCCCTTTTATTGTATAATATGCAAGAAATTGAGATAATATGAATCGCTTGAAGGAGACCGTGTGTCTTTTTTTTTACTTAGAATTGAAATATTGACAAAGCACGAAAGGAAGCATGTACTTTATATTTACTTATTTTTCATTCAGAGTTAATTAATGAACGGCAATATAAACTGCAATATGCCAAATAAGGAGGAATGGGGCACTGAAAAAATAACATGTACTTTGATATGATCCTAGAACAAAATTTTAGTCAGATGATCAACATTAAAAAAATTCCATCTGGTAACATTTTACTGAAGTTTTCATGCATGTGAAAGAACAAAACTGAATCTTTGGACAGAAAAACAAGAAATGCATGTAATAACATTATTTGGAGATGATGGTGATGCTTCTTCGTCAGTGTTCGAGATCAAGAATTCAGTGCACACCCGCATCCCAACCCCCTGCGTGCGCGCTTCAAGTCCTATTGATACCTTTTTCGTATTTTATGTCCCTTCTTCAGAGCATTTTAAACAGAGACATTCTTTCTTAAAACTAAATTTCAACCGTGTCTCTAAAATTGGACACCGCACATCATAGACATTTAATTTTCACACAGATGGTTCTGTCCGCACGGCCTTTCAAGTCATTACCTGTTTTATGGTCACAAAAAGCATCTACTGTGTGTACAGGCAAAACTTTAGCGGTAAAGGAAGAACAGATTTCTAGGAGTGTAATATACTTTATGAAAATACTTTTTATTCTTTCAGTTTATGTATAATTTTAGTATATAAAATATATGAATGTTTTAACCACAAAATTTTATCATTATTATATTTTAGACAACTCAGTTGGTCAAGCGGATTTAATCACTAAAACAAACTGTAAGACCACAAGTTGGTAAAAAAAAACACTCCTTAGCTCCAATCGAGATATAGAATCGTAAATGTCTTGCATATCATAACTGTCATATTTCATCGTATGATGATGAACTATGTGTAATCGTTAACTTTCTTAGGTCTATATTGTTTTTAATTCTTTGACTATTTGAACTATAATGTAAATCACAATCATAGTTGTATCTATAAATAATGATAAGATATTAGAGAACATTAAGAACAAGATTATAAATCTTTTTTCGAGAGTTCAAACGTTTACAACTGACGATCGTGATTGTCAATACTACACGTATGATGTGGTAAAAACTTTGTATGGAATAAAATGTAAAAATTAAATTAGTGTTCACCTGTCCGAGAAAAGGAAGATTTTAAAACATACAGATAATTTAAAGCTACATAGTCTGATTTTTCTGGCTATGAGAGTATCAAATATTTTCTATACGGACCAAATTTATTAAAAAGATGCCTATTTACATAAGCAAAATCCGTCTCCTTTCAAAGTTTGAATTATCTAAAGTACATAAAAAATTTCTGTATGAGAACACAAAAATCAAAACAAACAAACAAACCAACTCCATCTTGGGAATGTTCAGAAACGGGCACCGTTTGGTTTCATTTCCGAATAATTGGGTTTATCCAACCCGCATGTAATGTATCGATTGTATACAAAACATTTCTCCAAATATTAGTAAATAAAATGTACCGATGTTTATTTTTGATTTGAATGTTTTTCATAGTCGTAATACAACCATATCCGCCTTGACCTCAGCAGCGAATTTTATCATGAGACGAAAGAAATGAATACAATTTATGTCGTTTGTTTTTGTAAATAAATTGTGTACATCACAGTACCAACAGAAAGATCATACTCGTTCATGTGCGGACCTAGAAAGGAGTGCATGGACTACTCCTTCCATCTCTTGGAAAATTCAAATTAATAAGATTACATAGCAAAATTCCCGAAAAAAGCCTCAAACCCTCTCTCCAACTTTAGAAAACAAAATTATCCCTCGGACGCCCCCTGGAAAAGTTTTCTGGATCCGTGCATGCGGTAACAAACATACACTGTATCAATTTTCTCGCTTAATAAAGCAATATCATACAGTGTAATGAGAAATGAATATTTAGCAGCGTTTTCATCATACAAATTCCCTTTACTGAGGTTAGCGAGAAGATTTTAATCAGAAAATAATTTATAAATGTATGTCATTTCTTCTTTAAAGTCTCTATATATAAATCACTGGCGTCGGAAGCAAATTGAAAGACTAATCCTCAGAAATATTGACAAGTAAACAAAAATAAAAGACTAGTTCCCAAAACCATGAAGATCCTAATCCGTGTGTGTTTGGGGGGGGGGGGGGGGGGGGATACGTATACTTCGAACAATTTTTTTTTTTAGATCATGATACTCCTAATCCGGGGGGGGGGGGGGGGGGGTGGTAGTATACCTATACCTCCCTTACAACAAATATTATATTTTTTCCACATCATGAAATTCCTAATCCGAGGGTGGGGGAGGAATAGACTGCCTATGACCCCAACTTTTTAACATTTTAATCGTTTCAATTTAAATTTCGGAACAATTATGTTTCCTGCGAGAAAAAGTGTGGGGGGGGGGGGGGGGGCTCAATGATGGTTTGGTCTATCTTTGCAAAAAAAAGTGGGATGGGGGCCCCCCTTAGCCCCCCCCCCCTCCCCCGATTCCGACGCCTATTGTAAATAACATTGCAGGTGGTGACTGTTGGAGAGTTTAATTTGTTCATGCTTCGCCTCACCATCTATGATATTGATCAACCCAATATATTTCCGTAGTGAGTCAGCAACTAACCTAATAAGTAATAATAATAATATATATATATATATATATATATATATATATATATATATATATATATATATATATATATATATATATATATATATATATATATATATATATAGAAATAAGAGATATATGCGTTAGATCTTATAGAACTAATTACAATTTCAATGATTAAAAAAAATAACATGTATGCGTGGATCATAATAAAGGATTGACAGGATAAGAAAGTGATCATTTTAAAAACTGCACGTATTTGTTAAAGCTTGGGAACATGCATCATTAATGAAGTAATTCATTTTTTTCTACATTTCTTTTTCATTTGGCGACGCAAAAAAAGAGAGAGAAAAAAAAAAGAATGGCGTAACGTCTTATTTGAAATGAAAGAGAAAAAGATAAAAAGCCATTATTATCGATAATAACATTAGAAATTATCAATTAGACACAAAACTGCATCCCGCAAAACTAAAAAAATAGTACGGCGCGTTGTGTCAGATTGTTACGTCAAAACATGAATCTGATAACGTCATGCTTGGCACTGAAGCGTAATAATATCTTTTTTGACGTGGCAGCGAAAGGGTTAATCTATGCAGTTATGAATCCATTTCCGTATACAACTGAATATGCTCAAGATATCGTTCATTATGAATTTTAACAGACAAAGTTGTGTTTACTTTATAAGGCATGCGCGGATCTAGTAGAGGGGGGGGGGTAGAGAAGTGCGGACCCCCCCCCCCCCCTTCCTGTTAAATTCAACTTTCTTTAAATTACATTATAAAAATAACACATATATGCATCGGATCCCTCTCCCCTGGACAAATCTTGATCCGCACATGTAAAGTATTAATTCAGCCATGTTAACATAGTACTTACTCAGCCATAGACCGAGTAACGTACGTGTGCAATAACTCGACTTCATCAACCATGTGTGTATTATATCAAAATATGATATTCAATTCGATTGCTATAACATTATCTCTGTTGTAATAATGATCGACAGCTAGTCATTGAACATCGCGCTAAGCTCTTAATATTTCTTGTTTTACTTCCTCGTCACGTGATCATTGAGTCTACGCCTTCACTACGCCACACACACACCCCTCTTCTACTTAAACTTCTAAGCAAATACATATACAGCCTGTCTACATCTGTCTTCTCAGTCGAATGAATACGTTACATTTGCTTTGTTATATCTGTTAGGCATACACATCTATACTCATAGAGTTATATAGTTTGACCTGATTGACAACACCATGATGTCCCTGTCCGGAAACTCTGTGTATCCCCACGATGTCCTCGCTGTGTGGTTATGTCTGCTAACAGTATCCCAGGCGTACGGTGAGTCTACTTTAAGTACATTTCTAAAAATCATGATATTTTCCAAATGAGGTTGGTTTGGGATACTTTACAAGGACTGAATCAAACCATTAGTTGGTAATTTAAAAGAATAAAATGTAAAAAAAAATAAGGGCATTTTATTGAATTTCCCAGAAATTATTGTTAAAATAACAGTAGCAATACTACATTATAAAACCAATCTCCACACTCAAAGAGCATTAACATATTAACTACAAATATTTTAAAGGCTATATACTTAACGTACTTCAAAAAAATATATTGAAAAAGGAAATATCAAGTTTCTAATGTAACTTGATGTCGGGAAAAGGTCAATGGTTCGGTAGTTAGGAACAATGACAAGTAAGGGTTCTTTATCGTGCTGGCACCTACCATGATTCATGACTTAATGCTGCAACTTTTATATTTTATGTGTAAGTACTTTCCCTGATTGTACTTCATTTGAATTATATACAGACTTACTAGAAAAAAATATATGTTTAAAGCGTTTATCGAATGCATTTCATTTCATGTATGAGATCGATAGTACACTTGTCTTCCGGGGCGGGGGGGGGGGGGTTAATCTTAAGACACTAATAGTTCATTGTATAAAATATAGATATATACACAGTATACACAATTTACATTAAAACAAACTCATGTAGCTTTAATATATTCATAGGAATTTCTTCTTTTTTTCAACTTCAATGTTATTGTATTAGAGATTAAATTTATATTCGTATTATTTGTATATTAAAATTCTATTAGAAATGAAATTTTTATTTATACTAATTATAACATTAGTTACTAAGGTTCGTTTATCGATTGAACTACATTTGATTTTTATATATTTAAAGGTTTTGCTACAGAAAATTTATACTTTCAAATCGTTTTAACAACTGCATTTGAATGTTCAATACATGCATACATGTTTTATAAACTAATAGAACCACGAGTTAACATCATCACAATAGTAATGTTGTTAGAACATGTGTGTTTATCTTCACAGTTAATGTCGCCCTCAACAAACCAGCATACCAACAGTACCCATACGAAGATTACGACATATATGACGCCAGTAACGCTGTAGACGGACGTAAATCAAACCTGAGTGGTAGAGGAGGTCAATGTGCTGAATCACAGATCAGACAAACCGCCACCTGGTGGGTCAACCTGACCACCATCCACAGCATCCACCACATCACCATCTTCTTCTACACGGACAATAAACCATTGGGTATAGTCACATTTACTGATTATCGTTATTGATAAGGTTCTGTTAAACCTAGATTCCGTTGTTGGTATTATTTGTTATGAAACTGTTTATGGGGCAGGTATAATATATCAATGGGATATAGTCACATTTTTTCGATCATCTCATGTAAACATAAATTCCGTTGATTTTATTTATAATGAGACTGAGTAGGGAACTATTTCCGATTTTTTTTTCAGAATACAAAACAAAGTAACAAGTTTACCAGTGTTTTGTTCTGAGCAAGAATTTTTTTGCAAAAAATATATGTGAAGTTAAACCCCTATCAACTGGTGAACAAAATTTAAATAACAAAACAGGTATGAATAAGGCGTTTAATAACAACGTTTATTACAGAAACGTTGTCATATTGCTTATTTTTTATTAAAAGAGTGAACATATTGGAGATTAACATTATAAAATGTATGGTTGCACAAAGTATTAAATAAATGAAAGCTCCAGAGACAAATCGTGACTGTGTGTCATTAGATAGGGCCAAGCGTCGCGGTCGGTGTTGGCACGATAAGGAAACCTTTAGTTGAAATATGCGTTTTATTTTGAGATGTGATTTTTTTTAATCGTGAATCCTTAATGCCCTGTAAAAAAGATAGATACTGTGTCTGCCCACTCCTTAACCAGGATCTGACGACAACTCAACACGAACTGTGTCAACACGGGTGAAAGGAACTCTGTCACCCCCCCCCCCCCCTTCCGCTCACACACTTGCAAACGTTCAAGCATTCACTAACGCTACCATAAGTTTAGGCGACAGCACACTTTTCAACTAGACAGAACTATCTGGTAAACCCCTTATACAGTAGAGGGTTAAAAGAGTGAACAGATTTGAGATTTTCAAAATAATATTTATGGTATTAAATAAATTAAAGATCCAGAGACAAATCATAACTGTTTGTCATTACATTAGGCCAAGCGTCGTGGTCGGTGTTGGCACGATAAAGAAACCTTTAGTTGAAGTTTCATTTATCGAGAATCCTTCATGCCCTGTAAAACAAGATAGAGATTGTGTCTGTCCACTCCATATCCAGGATCTGACGAGAACCCAACACGGGTGAAAGGAACTCTGTCACCCCCCTCCCCCCCCCCCCCCCGCTCACACACTTGCAAACGTTCAGGTATTCACTAACGTAACTGCCGTAAGTTTAGGCGACAGCCCACTTTTGAACTAGACAGAACTATCAGGTGAATCCCTTCTACAGTAGGGTGTAGGGGCAACAAGTGAACTTTTGTATTATTGGCATGAATACACTAACGAAACTTTTTTGTTTGCATATACGGTTTATTTTTGTTTCATTGTTGGCCCTTTAACAAAATACTTATCTACATAGATATACACTGTTGTAAAACATTGGTATCTACTATGTACTGACATCACCACTATTTATTTGACATGAATTATGTCTACATGCCCGCTTCATTTGTGCGTTAATACATTAAATGTCATTCATATATATTTGTTGACCATTACATGTTGAGAATCATTTATTGGTTCTCTTTTTTTATCTAACTAACTTCTTATGGCCTTCATATTAATTTTCTTATTATGACGATACAGGTCCTTCTAATTGGCTCACTAAGTTTTTCCTTGGATTCTCGGTGTACGTCTCCAATACAACAGACAGACTACAGGGAACACTGTGTTACAAGGACGACAACTTTACACTAGACACCATACCTGCTGTCTTCACCACCACCTGTCCTGTACATGGACAGTACGTCATATACTACAACGAGAGACTACCAGGAGTTACCTACCCTAGAGGTTACTCTGATGGTGCTGCCACTGCCCTCTGTGAAGTGGAGGTGTACGGTGGGTGTACTTTATCTTCGATTCAATATGTGTAATTAAAACATAGTACACGGTACCGTGGTTCTGCCAACATCTTTTAAATTGACTAACTTTAGTATGTGACTTGTATGCTGTGTTCTTGATCGATATAAGCGTGTTAATTTTCATGCTACAATTACCATTATTTCAAACAATTTGATTTAATGGTAGATAAATTTGACAATGATGCCGTTTACATATGATGATTGTGTTTTCCCCAATAGTGTCCTCACTCATTGCTACATAAAAGTTTAACATGAACCATATCAACATAGATAATTAGTACTCGATGCATATGCATTATTAAATTACCATGATGAAACACGTGCCTAGTTGTGCATAAGCAAAGTATGCCATTCTACTCATGAAGTAATTAAGAACTTTTTAGAAGTATAACTAAGTCAGTACCATTGCATAAATTGAAGGATGTCCTGCTACCGGACATTTTGGGTCCAACTGTTCTGTTCCCTGTCCAGACGTCAACTGTCAGTACTGTCACATAGAGACGGGCACCTGTCGGGGCTGTAAACCTGGATACAAAGGTCACCGATGTGAAATCAGTAAGGCTACAGATCTGAAATTTTACGGAAAAATGGATTAAGATGTCGTATAGCTACAGTTACATTCAAATGAACATAACTACATCATATTATAAATCTTTGTGTTAGTTTTTACAGTCTGGGTAAGAATACAGTAAATTTGTAAAATAAAAAAAAGGTCAGGTTGATCATGTTCAATATAAAATTGGTTTGTATCGATAGCTTGTGAAAGGGGAACGTATGGTGCTGGCTGCAAAGAAACATGTGGACACTGCCGTGACGTAAACCAGTGCTCCATCAACAATGGGACTTGCTTAACTGGGTGTGATGCTGGTTTTAAAGGAGACTTGTGTAAAACTGGTAAGTGTGAAGATAGATCAACACATTAAGTTAACAGATGTGTTTTAAGGAGTAGTAGACTGATAAGGAGAGCGTAGCAGGAACTAAACATAAGATGTACTATTGTCAACTTCATAGGCGATCTCACCACATATCATACTGATATTAAGTGCTTTTAATGTCAGAATGATATTGAAATCACATAAGAATTATCATGTCGATTGATTTACATAGAGCTATTAAACTTACGACCTACACATTTCAAAACTTTGAAAAAAAAATGTGTATAGTTGTTTTAATAGTTAAAGCTAAAGTGGAAGCTTTTGTTCTGTTTATTTCCATTTCATGCAGTTATCTTTTTCTGTCCAGAAAAAGGGACCAGGTGCCTCCATTTTTTAAAAATAAATTGATTAAATGATTCTGTCAATTTGACATGTCCTAGCTATTTGGATGAGATTATAGTTTTAATAAATTAACCACACGAAGTCGTACAAAATGATATGTTTTAAGTTTAAAAACTCTTTAACTTCACATTAGAAAACTGTATTAATACATTTATTTTTACATATTAAACTGATTTCATTTTTAAGCTTGTGACATAGGGTCGTATGGCTACGACTGCAAAGAAACATGTGGATACTGTCGTGACAGATACCAGTGTTCCAACATCAATGGATGGTGTCTGACTGGATGTGATCCAGGTTATCAAGGAGACTTGTGTAAAACATGTAAGTGTTTTGTCGTATAATATACATTTAAATAAAGAAAAATATAGCTATCATTACATTATCATAATAATGATATTAATGTTACCGTGTAATCTGATTTCTAGATCAACACTATAAGTTTTCTGAATACATCTGATGTCTAAAAGTGCTTATGTTAAATTGATTTAACTCTTAAATTGAATAGCATTTCTTCACACATTAATCTTGTGAGATTGAATATTTTTTTTCTCAGCATGTGACAGAGGGTCGTATGGTTCTGAATGCAATGAAACATGTGGACATTGTCGTGACGTAGACCATTGTTCCAATATTAATGGGACGTGTTTGACTGGATGTGATGCTGACTATCAAGGGGACTTGTGTAAAACCCGTGTGTAGATTTGTATTAAATTTATAGCATAGACAAAATAGATATATAATACATGTATTTCACACGTAAGTAGATTGATTTAGTAGGTAGGGATTAATACTAATTATATAACACATTCGGTTCATTTCAGATTGCCCCGTTGGATATTTTGGACAAGACTGTTCTGAGACTTGTATCAACAGTTACACCTGTGATGGCTGTAACGATGTCAGTGGTTCGTGTGATTATGGCTGCCGTCCTGGCTGGATAGGATACTTCTGTCAAAAAAGTACATAATCTATTTATTTATTTTTTATTCATGGTATGGTAATCAGAGATTTAATAATTGATTTTCAATTATCGAAATAGTATTCAAAACATTACATAACACATTTGTTTTGAAATATGACGCTTGGCTTATAAATCGTATATTTTCAAGTTTACTTCAAAGTATCAATAACCCATATAAATTATAAAATGTGCCAACGAATGACCACGTTGATCATTTAATGTGTACCAAGTTATACTAATGTGGGTACATCGGACGCCAACAATTTGTTCATAGGTTAGTGTTTACATTTTTCTTGTAAAATAAGTAAAGAATTATTTAATACAACAAACTTAGCCAAGATAACAGTAAAACAGATATGTATTTTTAAGAAAGTCACAAACCAAATTTGCGTAAAAATAGATATACACTCGCCGTAGTTAATTTCTGAAGAGAGAAGAAATGGCAACGCAAGTAAGTATGAATATGTGATGTTTTTCAGTTTTTCTCTTAAAATTACACACCTATAATTTTAATCTATAGGTAATATTTTTTTCTTTAAAAACAAGTATTAAATTTGATAGTTATATAAAATGTGTATATATGTGAAACACAACCCTGTCATCGCGTTGGTGTTAAAGAAATTCGGCTACTGTAAAACAACGTGAAATAATGCACTCAGGGTACCAGGGTAAGTAGTCACTCTGCTTAACGAATTTATATCATATAGTGTTGCCTTTGAAATTGTAATTTTGTTGAATTTTTACAAATCCGGCTGTTCTAATGCATGTCAAACAAACCAACACGTAGAAGTGTGTTTATACTTTAAAGTTGCTTCTTTAATATAAATGAAATAAAAAAGCCGCCCAATGTTGATGAATTAATCTTAATATAAGTTTGTTTTGAAACGTATGTTTAAATGTATGTTGACACTTTTAATTTTCTATTTGTTTGTCATGGATTTTTTCTTCTCTAAAGTTAAGTATATTTTACAATTAAAATATTTGTCAAAACAGGAATAGGATCAGAAGGGGGGATGTCAACTACTTGTCAGAACAGGAATATGACATGAGAGGAGAGAACGGCTTATAGGGTCTAATGTCGTGAAGAAGACAGAAAATGGTGAACATATCCGATTTGCTACATATTGTAGGACATGTAAACTTTGTGTAGTATTATTTTGTAAAAATAAAATGTGTTAAAGTGTTGGACTAAGTTATTGCTATGTTTAAGACGGAACAAATGGAGCTCCAGCAGCTAGAAAAAATTTTGGTTATTGAAAGAATACCGTAAAATGACTATTACAAACATCCCGTTAGAAGATTCAGTGACAGGTGTTCCCAAAAATACAGAGAGTGCTTACTGCAGTATAGATATCTTCTTGTTGACCTTTATTTTAGCTTTCACTGTCTTTTGTCTATGAATAAAACAAGGCAATGGAGGTCAGATAATAACAGATAACATCTGAAGAAAAACAGAGGACTAAAAAGAATTGAATTAACATTGTTGTTGCCATCGATCATCATACGGGGCGTCTTCTGTTGCAAGGCCAAATGCATTGACCGGGGCATGGAGAGGGCAAACGTGTGAGAAAGAGACCTGTGTCTTAAGTGTTTCTTGTAATTTAAATATTTAACTCTATCTTTTTAAATCAAAAAGGAATGCAAGAAAGAAGTAAAGTTCGAAGACTTGGAGTATACAAAAGTGGACGTTAACAAAAACCAAAACCATACAAAAGGAGTGAGGCAGCTTGTTCTTTTTGCACAACAACGAGTGTTTGTGGTGTTGAATTGTATGCATTTCATGATTAACACATTTTTTCTTTTATTAATTTAAATGTTTCTGCTACTGATGACATATATGTGGTTCTTTTTTGTTTTTGGGTTTTTTTTTTTTTTGTATTTTTTTATTTTTTTTTTTATTCTGTAAAGTCAAATAGAACTTAACACATGGTTGTATTAAATAGTAACTGGATGTCATTCTCGAAATGTCAACTGTAATAAAGACCTGACTGCTTAATGTATTAACCGCCGGCAGGTACACCCCAATCATTTGCAGGTAAAACATATTTTTATGACCGAAGTTCTTTAGTATTTTATGCTCTTCTATTTTTTTTTCTTTTTGTTTTTTTATTTACGTTTTTACTTTTACCTTTCATTTAGGAATCCATCTTGTACTTAAAGAATTAATGCCTTTACTTGGACACAGCTACTGAACTGTGAACTGTAGCAGTTTTTTAAAGCAATAATAAAAAGATATGGTTGTGCAATAACGCACAGAATATTTCCTAATCGATGTAGACATTACATTATATTTACATTCTACTGTGTTTTTCCATTAAATTCCGTGATGTTTAAATGCCTCTAAATGCAACACCTATTCACTGCGTATGAATTTACGAGTAATTTACATAAGTAGTTCTCAAACAGTGATTTCTATGTTATCAGTTAAAAAATGTATTTCATGAATGTTGTCAAAACACGTTGTTTTATAATTATTCAACAAAAAGTTGACTTTATTGTTAAAAGCAACATATCAAGAGTTATTTATCATGGATTATATTTTCATGCTCGTCGATCTTATCTCAACAGTCTATGTGAAAACCAGTTTAAACCGGTTTTACAAAACAGCTGTTCTTGCTGTTACTTATACACTCCCTCCATGATCTGCACTTTAGATCGATTTATTTAGTAAACAATTGATTTCTTCAGTAAGGGAATGTAAATATAAGCATTAAATGATTTATTTTTGACGTCGTCGTGTCAATAACTGCCGTCAGGTGAGCAGACAAATTATCATAACGCGCTAACGCGCGTTATTCAATTTGTCTGCTCACCTGACGGCAGTTATTGACACGACGACGTCAAAAATAAGTCATTCAATGCTATAGTATTTCTTTCATCATGATTAGTTTAAGAATAGCTGTAAATAATCTTTGAAAACGACGTTCCATCAATAACATTTGCAGACTTCCCATTTTTATGACATTCTCGTAATAAAATGAATGATTGTACAAAAAAGTGTTTATCTGTATAGAAAACATATTAAACTCTTGTCACACCGGAGCTGCATCTTCATGGCGATACCGCTGCATCCTTAAATAATGTAGATCACCGAAGTACACGCAGTAGAGTCTCCTTCAGCGCCTTAAAAAAGCAACGGCATCTTCATTTGCACCATGAGGTCTCCAACCTCGCCACAATAGCTCTGTTGGTGCGCTCAAGGAACGCAGCCATTTGCAGTGTAGACGCAGTGATAAGTTGATTGCACTTGCACGAAGACCCGTCGGAGTCATTTGTGATGTCACTGCGTCTCTACCGCGCCATTGCTGCGCATCCATAGCGTTAGAACGAGTTGTTTTCATTTTGCTACGTTCACACAGCGACCCCAAGGAGCTGTTGCCTCGTCCATTGCACTCTCTTGACGTTTCCTAGTGCAATGTCAACCAGACTACGAAAATTTGAACAACGACTGTTGTACAATAGCTAGCGATGTAGTAATTTTAAAATTCATGTAGATTACTGTGTAAAAGGAGAATTTGCGAATATTCCAAGACCTATTGGAAGAGTAGATCGAATTCATGTCTTTTTTCTGATGTTTTCAAATTTTTTCCAACAACTAATAACGGTTCTTTTTGTAGACCTGTTTATTAGGATGCGTTTTTTTTCACAAATTATTTAGATTCTAGTTATGTTTCAATTTACTATGTAATTTATTTTATAAAACAAAAACATTTTTATCATTCATTTACCAGTTGTAAAGTGTAAAGACCGCTTGACGGATACTCAGCGAGACCACAATCAATCGCCAAGTAGACATTTGTGGAAACACAGTTACACGCCGCGGGAGTTCAGTAGAAACTCCTCAGTCCTCGTCAGGACGCTGTGGCATTTTATTCGTAAAAATATCAGATAAAATTGAACATTTGTTTTCTGAATTTGGTTTGCGATCCTTCGGCGATTCCATGAATGTACAACGCTGTTAATACGCTGTGAAAAGGCAATTTTGTGTGACAGGGTTTTAATATAATTGATCATTACATTATCTTTATTAAAAGCACTGAATGTACATATAATATTTTACTACAATTAAGCTTTTTAAAAATCAGATCTGTTTGTGTTTTATTTTTCTATTAAAGTTTGCATTTGTCAACTGCATTCCAGTTAAAAAAAAACTGTATGATTTTTTTTAATTTGAATGTTCTGTTCTTATCAAAACATATTTTAGAAAGCTGTAAAAATCTTCACTGGTAGTTTCGTATTTAATTATTAACATTGTTGAAATACAAATATAATCAGCTATTGTATGTTTTCATATGACACTTGGCTGCTTTGTTTGTGATGTGACGTCAGAGCTCGCTTGTTACAGTATTAAAAGTATCGTTTGCGAGGAAAGAGTCGCCGGGAAATTGGAGGAGGAGGAGGAATATCCTGGAATTTCTGTAATTTGTCATGGGGTTTCTGACAAAGAACTGTTTTACCATGCGATGTGTGTTGTCTGTAAAATGGCTATAGACTTGTGACCGGCCTGTGGGAGTACCGTCCATTTAACTGTCCCGTGTAATCGTAACAATCAGCTCCGATCAGTCGAGTATATGTTGAAAGGTGTTTAGATAAATTAAAATTATTACTGTTATTATTATTATTATCATTATTATTATTATTATTATTATTATTATTATTATTATTATTTTGTAAATAAATAAGATAAAATGTTATTTGTTGTTTTAACTTGTGAATTTTGTTAGTGAGTCAATTTATTTAAATTTAGGAGTTTCATACTATTTGTGGTTTTACGCGTTTTACTTTAGTAAAAAAAAATTGTAATTCTTAAGGTTTGTGGACACTCTACAAATACTAATATGTCGTTTAAACGAAAGATTAATATATTTACGGTAAAGAAAATACTTCTTAAATAAAATTTAAATATTTCTTTCGTAAAAAATATAATACTGTTGTCGGTGTTGAATAACAAAACATTAAACAAAAAGAAAAGATACTTTTGACTATCCAATCAGATTTGGTTTAACAAACTGCAGTAATGGTTATGAGGGACGGAAAGCAGTGGTAACTTTTTAATGAAACTGACCTCCTTTAAAAAAAAGTGCTCTGCATAAAATAAGGTAAAAATACTTGAAGTTAAGAACATAATTATGTGGAATTTTTGTCTACTGAATAACTGTTTAAGCTTTACAAATTATGGCTGAAATTTGAGGTATATCTTGTTAATGCGTTGACCACCCGGCCTTTTTTACAGTACAATCACCGTTATTATTCTACAAAAGCGGGTTCAACCGTTGATTTTTGTTGTTTTGATGAATTGTAGTTAAAATATACAAAAATTGTCATCAGAAAAGGGAATGATTGTTAAAAAACAATACTGTAAAACGAGAAAATTTGGCGCACATGTATTTTTGTGCAAGCGAAAATGCCGGTACATTAGCGCAATTATATTTTAGCGCATGCATCTTTTCTTTAAAATAGAATACATAAATGTTGTTGTTTGATAAACGATAATGCCCAAAATTTAGTTCTGTGTTCACTCAAGCACGTGAACAAAACGACTTTGAATTTTATCTCACTTGCACGGTAAACTGTCGTTGAGAACAATACACTTACTTTTGTGTAAATCGTCAGTAGATAGATATGAAAACCTTTTTTATCGGCGATGATGTGTAATTTTTGTTGGTAAACAAATTTGAGTTACCGGACTTTGAATATAACGTGTCGACTTGGATAACACTAGAAGAGTCCCGAAACTAAATGTGAAATCGAATGCTACGTTTACCATTAGTTTCGATCAACATGAGAGCATCTTTTTCGCAGTAATTTTACATTAAAAAAATAGGTATTGTCTTGTTATCTTTTTATCCACTAATCGGAGATCAAAGAAATTATGATCAACCATGTATTGTCAGCGTAAACGATCGCCACGCTTAATCACATTTTCACCTCGAGGCGCTAAATGGAAGTGGCATTGGAAGAAGCCCAATTTTCAAGGTGCTAGTGAGAGATAATAAAAAGCAATTAAAACTGAATAAATTAATCCATGATTAGGCAATTTAATTATTCAATTATTACCCGATAACCCATACCGTTTACCTGTGTAATTGTTTAAACAAACAGATCGACAGCATCTGATATTTAAATGAACACTTCTATATAGCCTTTAAAATGACTGACGTTATTGTTTTGCAACCTGAAGAAATTTAATACATATGGAAAATCGTTGGCGCACTTTTAATTTTAGCGCTAAGAGGCAGTTGCGCCAAAGGCCTGTCTGCAAATAGCAATAGCAACAAAGGTTCTAAGGGGTTTTAAACACGATTTTAGAACAAAGGTTTCAAAATTACTGTTTTTTAAATATATCAAAAGCTATTCTTATTTCTTTTAAATATATCTTAAGTGCTTCGCACATGGCAATCTATATACCAGTTTAGATCGTCTGAGACATCGTACTTGTAGTTTAGAAAAGTCCAAAATCAGCTTTGATTCTATATTTTAGATTGATTTTAATTTGGCCTGGAATCTGCTTAGGTTTGTCTTTAAAATACTTTTTAGTAATAGTGTGAAAATGTTCGGGATTGAAATAAGAAAAAAAGATTAACAATTACCTAAACAATTTGACCAATGTATTTGAATATATATTTATCATTCAACATATTGCAGTTGCTATGTTTTACAATGTTGCAATCGTACATTTTTGTCTTTTTATTTTCATGAATTACTTTTTCATGCATGTATACCATACAAATAAAATGTTTTCCCTTAACATTGTATAAATATACGATCACTTATGATTCGCGATGGTATACGATTTTTATGGAATGATTTGTGTATTTCTATATCCGAGCAATGACGATGGGTTAGAAAACACCATTATTATTGGTCCATTTCCGAAAATCAATCTTTCATGTGCATTAAATGAGCACATCAAATGTAGATCACGTTGTATAACACAATCTCACTGATACTGTCTTTTGTCTGTAAATCAAACAACCACGTGACTTTAGTTGAGGCAAAGGATACGGTGCACTTGTTTCCAGTTGCTGAAATTTTAGTCTGACCTACATGTATACTTGTCGAGCGTCTGTTTTAACTTCAGCTTATTGTTAATTTTCCGCAAACTCAGACTTGCAAACTTTTAAAAAGTTTTTAAAAAAATAGTCACTTAATTGAAAAATAGAAATGGAACACAAACAAAAAACAAAAACAAAACCCTGAAGATCTTTCTTGCAAATGTAAAGACGGAATGAATAATTTTCGGCTAATGGTGAAACATTTAAGAAAATCAGAAAAATGAACATGCTTACATCCCTTCATCGGACCTTGACTTATTGTGACCCGAGTTAACAGAACATAAGTTAACATCATTATCGTTTTGAATAAATCCCGGCTCACATAACTTGAGTCCTCTGATAAAAAAAACTGTGGAATCTTTTAAATTCGTGCGGGGCAATTTTTGTGGTTTATTCTTGAGGATGTCGTGGATGCTTCGATTTTCACTTTCAGTAAGAAAACTAACTCTTTAAGTTTGTGTTCGTCGATGATGTAAATTTGTGTGTGGGGGCTTCCCACGAGTACCACCAAAATTGAGCCACGATGAATTTGTATGAGTCCACTGCTACTAACTTTAGAGCTTTCAAAATTCAAAGTACATCTTTTAATGGGTTTTTTTCAGTCCATACGTTTACATTTCAAATTACGCCTGTGTTGTTATTATGTGTTTTTAAAGTTTATGAAACGTTAACATGATGCTCTCTATCATGATGAATCTGCAAGATTATTGCAAATCTGTATTAAAAGTACAACGTTTATTTGAACGTTTTGAATAATTTAACACAAATCGATGTTTAATGAATATTTCATTTCTCAGGAGATAAAGAAATAATCATCATAAAGAGATACATATAATACGTTCATAACGTGAAGTATGTTAAAACCCACTGGCAAACGGACCTATCATAAAACAAAACCTTCATGCGTAAGAAAATATTTTGTGTTTATAGAAGTTTGAATTGACGCAAGTAAACCAATTTCACTGTGCCGTTAATATGAAAAAAAGACAATGTTTGCATAAACTAACTTATTATTTGGATGCATTTTTCATTAGCGTAGTGCATTATTTATGTTTCTATAATTGTTCTAAATTAGCATCGCCTTATTTTGTTTTCCGGTTTAATTTTAACATTGTATCTTAAAGCAGTTATAGAAGGCTTTCAATGAGTTTAAAAAAAACCACAACACTTTCTGGGAGTTGATTTTAATCAACTCTCCTATGCAATTACTCTGGCAAACCGAAAGTGAACCAGTATTTGGAGCAAAGCACAAATCATCACCGCTGACAGGACGTAGATCTTGAAAATAATAGATAAATTCGGTGTACTGTATGCTGTACTTTTGCTTTTTTAAAAAAAAAACGTATTTATTAACTCATTGAAAATAGTCAGGTTTTATATAGTACGAATAATTCGATTGATAGTTGTATGTATTCCTACGCCAAAGTTCAATACAGTCTCGTTCAACCAGACGCTCGGCTGTCTCCGTAAATCAGCGACAAGCAGAGAATCGGAGACAACCGAGCGTATTGTTGAACGAGACTAGAGTTCAATATTTCATGAATCCAGACGTGTACAATTATTAGACACATTTCGATTACTGATACACAGTTTGATGGTATTAATTTTATCTTTAAATATTACGCAACATGATTTATATGGGGTTTTCTAGAAATTCTTGTCGGAAAAGTTCGAGAATTCATATTAGAAAATTCAAATACAGATTAGAAACTTCTTGCCAGGCAAAATAACATATCGTTGATTTTAAAATTGATAATAATCAATAAAATCAACTCCCGACAGTACTTCTGTACTTTGATATGGGTCTCTCCCAAAATTTAGATACAGTTCTAATCATTTAAGACAATTAGGACATCTATAAGTTTTCTTTACTAAGCTCTTTCATTCATTTGTAAATCTGCCGGGCGAGTCTCGCGGATATATACACAATTCCAAGTCTTTGAATAAAATCAGAAACACACAATATACATGTATACTTGTTTGTTGATATTGTTGATAACATACTTAATTTAAAGCTTGCCTTAGAACAAACTATTAGTTATGTAAAACTGTAAATGTGTAATAAGTATTATATTATAATATAAGTATTAAAAAAATTCATTTGGCATCACATATTTTGCTTCCATAATCATTACGAAAAAAATCATTTACAAAAAGCAATTACAAATACTTTGACAAATGACGATGTTTTTCATTTTCTTTGAATATATTGAAACGATGGGTGTATGGACAAATATTTATTTCTTCCTGACTCTTACGTTGATCTCCTTGACAGGATGTATTTGAAAGTATTTTTTGATTTACATTTACACTCATTCGTGCAACGCTGTCAAATCTTCAACAGATTCCTCAATGGCAAAAATATAAAGGGTTTACGTCTTAACCGACGTTTCTTGGTATTTGACTATGATATAATTCGTTACATTTAACAGGAATTGTTATTTTTAAGATGCACATTTTTTAATTTTTATCTTTGGAGATAATCTGGCCTACTAAAGGCCAACCTGGCAGATACCAAGCATCAGCATCTGTCTTTCAGAGAGAGTCGTAGATAATCAGAGGTCAGCGGCCGGTAACCAATGTGCTATTTCTGACGGGACACCACATCGTGATATATTACAGGACAGAGGGCAAATTGTGGAGTGAGTCTTCTGATGTTATCATTGTTGTTATTATTATCAATTGTAGTAACATAAGTAGAAGACATAGTATTAGTAGTTGTAGTAGTAGTAGTAGTAGTAGTGTAGTAGTAGTAGTAGTAGTAGTAGTAGTAGTAGTAGTAAATGTGGTAAATTAAGTGGTCAGAGAATGGTTCGCATTACTCCCTGTTTTAAATGTGTTGAAAAATGCTTGTTCTAAAGAGAATCTCTTAAAGGTACTCTAACATATATAGACATGTTCAATCGCCGTATTTAATTTCTGAAGAAAAAAGAAATGACAACGCAAGTAAGTATGAATATTGCATGTTTTGCAGTTTTTTTCTTAAAATTACACACCTATAATTTTAATGTATAGGTAATATTTTTTCTCTAATTACAAGTATTGAATATGATCGTAATATAAATTTTGTATATATGTAAAATACAAACCTGTAATTGCGTTTGTTTTTAAAGAAATTCG
Source organism: Magallana gigas (assembly GCF_963853765.1). Taxonomy (NCBI): domain Eukaryota; kingdom Metazoa; phylum Mollusca; class Bivalvia; order Ostreida; family Ostreidae; genus Magallana; species Magallana gigas. The sequence goes on along the minus strand of NC_088853.1, from coordinate 66,132,316 downwards.
GCTACTGAAAAACAACGTGGAATAATGCACATGGTGTACCAGGGTAAGTAATCACTTTGCTAATCGAATCTATATCATATAGTATTGCCATTAATTGAAACTGTAATTTTGTGGAATTTTCACAGATCAAACACATGTCAAACAAACCAACACGTATAAATGTGTTTATACTTTAAAGTTGTTTCTTTAATATAAATGAAATAAAAATATTTGTAAGTCATCCAATGTTGATGAGTTATATCCTAAATGTAAGTTTGTTTTGAAACTTTGTAAATGTATCATGACACTTTTAATTCTATTTGTTTGTCATGGGTTTTTTTCTTTTCCAAAGTTATGCATATTATACAATTAAACTTTCTGTCAAAACAGAAATAGGATCGGAAGGGGTTGATGTCAACTACTTGTCAGAACAGTAATATGACGTGAGGGGAGCTGATATGGTCTAATGACGTGAAGAAGACAGAAAAAGGTGTCAAAAGTGAACATATCCGATTTGCTACATATTGTACGACATGTAAACTTTGTGTAGTATTATTTTGTAAAAAAAAATGTGTGAAAGAGTTGGACTAAGTTATTGCAATGTTTAAGACGGAAAAAATGGAGCTCCAGCAGTTAGAAAACATTTTAGGTTATTGATGTTTTAGAAAGAATACCATAACGTAACTATTATAAACAGCCCGAAAGAAGAATCAGAGACAGGTGTTCCTAAATATTGAAAAATACAGAGAAATGCTTACTGAAGTATAGATGTCTTCTTGTTGACCTTTATCTTTGCTTTTACTGTCTTTTGTCTATGAATAGAACAAGGTCATGGAGGTCGGATAACATCTGGAGAAAGAAAAAGGACTGAAAAGAATTGAATTAGCAATGCTGTTGCCATTGACCATCAGAAGGAGCGTCTTCTGTTGCAAGGCCTTATGGGTCTACCGGGGCACGGAGGGGGCAAATGAGTGAGTAAGAGCGCTGTGTCTTAAGTGTTTCTTGTACTTTAAGCATTTAACTCTGTCATTTCAAATTGAAAAGAAAGAAGTAAAGTTAGAAGACTTAAAGAAGACAAAATTGGACGTGGACGAAAAAAAAAAAACATACGAAGGGAGTGAGACAGCTAGTTCCTTTTGAATAGCAACGAGTGTTTTGGTTTTGTATTGTCTTAATTTCACTTCCAGCACACTATCTCTTTCATTAATTTAATTTTTTCTGCTACTGATGACATATGAGTGGGTTTTCTTTGTTGTTTTTTTTTTTTTTTTCTTTTTTTCTATTTTCTGAAATAAAAAAAAAGAACTTAACACATAGTTGTATCAAATAATAACCGGATGTCAGTCTCGAAATATCAACTGGAATAGAGAACTGACTGCTAAATGTATTAACCGCTGGCAGATGCACCGCAATCATTTGGTAAAACATATTTTTTATGAGCCAAGTTCTATAGTATTTTATGCTCTTCTATTTTTTTTTTCATTTTGTATTTCATTTTGTATTTTTTTTTTTTTACGTTTTTACTTTTAACTTTCTTTTTTAACTCTCTTTTAGGAATCCTTCTTGTAATCACGGAACTCATGCCTTTATCTGGACACAATTACTTAACTGTGAATTTAGCAGTTTTTAAAAGAATAACAAAAAAATATGGTTGACCAATAGCGTACAGAATATTTCCTAATCGATGTGTACATTACATTGTATTTTTTTCATCATGATTAGTTTAAGAATAGCTGTAAATAATCATTGAAAACGATGTTGCATCAATAACATTTGCGGACTTCCCATTTTTATGACATTCTCGTAATAAAATGAATGATTGTACAAAAAGTGTTTATCTGTATATAAAACATATTTTTAAGACCCCTGTCACACCGGAGCGCGTCTTCATGGCGATACCGATGAGTCCTTAAATAATGTAGATCACCACGCAGTAGAGTCTACTTCAGCGCCGTAACAATGCAACGGTTAGAAGACTTAAAGAAGACAAAATTGGACGTGGACGAAAAAAAAAAACATACGAAGGGAGTGAGACAGCTAGTTCCTTTTGAATAGCAACGAGTGTTTTGGTTTTGTATTGTCTTAATTTCACTTTCAGCACACTATCTCTTTCATTAATTTAATTTTTTCTGCTACTGATGACATATGAGTGGGTTTTCTTTGTTGTTTTTTTTATTTTTTTGTTTCTTTTTTTTTATTTTCTGAAATAAAAAAAAAAGAACTTAACACATAGTTGTATCAAATGATAACCGGATGTCAGTCTCGAAATATCAACTGGAATAGAGAACTGACTGCTAAATGTATTAACCGCTGGCAGATGCACCGCAATCATTTGGTAAAACATATTTTTTATGAGCCAAGTTCTATAGTATTTTATGCTCTTCTATTTTTTTTTTTCATTTTGTATTTCATTTTGTATTTTTTTTTTTACGTTTTTACTTTTAACTTTCTTTTTTAACTCTCTTTTAGGAATCGCTCTTGTAATCACGGAACTCATGCCTTTATCTGGACACAATTACTTAACTGTGAACTGTAGCAGTTTTTAAAACAATAACAAAAAAATATGGTTGACCAATAACGTACAGAATATTTCCTAATCGATGTGTACATTACATTGTATTTTTTTCATCATGATTAGTTTAAGAATAGCTGTAAATAATCATTGAAAACGATGTTGCATCAATAACATTTGCGGACTTCCCATTTTTATGACATTCTCGTAATAAAATGAATGATTGTACAAAAAGTGTTTATCTGTATATAAAACATATTTTTAAGACCCCTGTCACACCGGAGCGCGTCTTCATGGCGATACCGATGAGTCCTTAAATAATGTAGATCACCACGCAGTAGAGTCTACTTCAGCGCCGTAACAATGCAACGGCATCTTCATTTGCACCGTAAGGACTCAAAACCCGCCACAATAGCTCTGTTGGCGTGCTCAAGGAACGCAGCCATTCGCAGTGTAGACGCTGTGATCAGTTAACTGCACTTGCACGGAGACCAATCGGAGTCATTTGTGATGTCACTGCGTCTCCACCGCGCCATTGCTGCGCATCCACAGCGTTAGAACAAGTTGTTTTTCATTTCGCTACGTTCACACAGCGACCCCAAAGAGCTGTTGCCTCGTCCATTGCGCTCTCTTGACGTTTCCTCTGCGTTTATACCGCGCTTAAAATTGCTAGTGCAATGTCAACCAGATTACGAAAATTTGAATAACGGCTGTTGTACAAAAGCTAGCGTATAGTAATCTTAAACTTGATGTAGATGAGTGTTTAAAAAGGAGACTTTGCGAATACTCAAGGACCTATTGGATGACGTAGATCGAATTCATGTCGTTTTGTTCTGATGTTTTCACATTTTTTCCAACAACTAATAACGGTTATTTTTGTAGACCTGTTTGCTAGGATGTTTACTAGGATGTGTGTCTTGCACAATTTTTGTTAGAAACTAGTTACGTTTCAATTTACTAGGTACCTTATTTTGTCAAAACAAAAACATATTTTAATCATTCATTTACCAGTTGTAAAGTGTAAAGACCACTTGGCGGATACTCAGCGAGACCACAATCAATCGCCAAGTAGAAATCTGTGGAAACACAATTACACGCCGCGGGAGTTCAGTAGAAACCCTCAGTCGCTGTCAGGACGCCGTGACATTTTTATTCGTGAAAAATTCTGATAAAATTGAACATTTTTTTCTGAATTTGGTTTGCGATCCTTCGGCGATTCCATGAATTTTACAACGATGTTAGTACGCTATGGAAATCCAACTATGTGTGACAGGGTTTTAATATAGTTGATCTTAAAATTATCTTTATTAAAAGCACTGAATGTTGATATAATATTTTATAACAATTACACTTTTTAAAAATCGGTTTTGTTTGTGTTTTTTTTTAAAGTTTGCATTGTCCACTTCATTTCAATGTATGATTTTTTTTTTATTTAAAAGTTCTGTTCTTATCAAAACATATTTTAGAAAGCTGTGGATATCTTCACCGGTAGTTCCGTATTTAAGTATTAACATTGTTGAGATACATATATAATCAGCTATTGTATGTTTTCATATGGCACTTGGTTGCTTGTTTTTGTGTTGTGACGTTAGAGCTCGCTAATTAAAGTATTTAAAGTATCTTCTGCGAGGAAAGAGTCCCCGGAAAATGGGAGGAGGAGGAATCTCCTGGAATTTCTGTAATTTGTCATGGGGTTTCTGACTATGAACTGTTTCACCATGCGATGTGTGTTGTCTGTAAAATGACTATAGACTTATGACCGGCCTGTGGGAGTACCGTCCATTTAACTGCCCCGTGTAATCGTAACAATCAGCTAGTAAATAAATAAGATAAAATGTTTAATTGTTGTTTTAACTTGTGAATTTTGTTAGTGAGTCAATTTATTTATATTTAGGAGTTCCATACTATTTGTAGTTTTACGCGTTTTACTTTAGGTAACATTTGTTATTCTTGAGGTTTGTGGACACTCTACAAATACTAATATGTCATTTAAACGAACGATTTATATATTTACAGTAAATTAAATATTTCTTTAAAAAAAATTAAAACATTTCTTTCATAAAAAATATAATACTGTTGTCGGTGTTGAATAACAAAACATTAAACAAAAAGAAAAGATACTTTTGACTATCTAATCAGATTCGGTTCAACAAACCGCAGTAATTGTTATGAGGGACGGATAGCAGTGGTAACTTTTTATGAAACTGACCTTCTTTAAAAAAAAAGTGCTATGCATAAAATAAGGTAAAAATACTTGAAGTTAAGAACATAATTATGTGGAATTTTTGTCTACTGAATAACTGTTTAAGCTTTACAAATTATGGCTGAAATTTGAGGTATATCTTGTTAATGCGTTGACCACCCAGCCTTTTTTAAAGTACAATCACCATTATTATTCTACAAAAGCGGGTTCAACCGTTGATTTTTGTTGTTTTGATGAATTGTAGTTAAAATATACAAAACATTGTCATCAGAAAAGGGAATGATTGTTAAAAAACAATACTGTAAAACGAGAAAATTTTGCGCACATGTATTTTAGCGCAAACGCAAGTGCCAGTATATTAGCGCAATTATATTTTAGCGCATGCATCTTTTCTTTAAAAAAAAATACAAAAATGTTGTTGTTTGATAAACGATCATTCCCAAAATTTAGTTCTGTGTTCACTCAAGCACGTGAACAAAACGACTTTGAATTGTATCTCTCTTGCACGGTAAACTGTCGTTGAGATCAATACACTTACTTTTGTGTAAATCGTCAGTAGATAGATATGAAAACCTCATTTATTGGCGATGATGTGTAATTTTTGTTGGTAAACAAATTTGAGTTATCGGACTTTGAATTTAACGTGTCGACTTGGATAACATTAGAAGAGTCCCGAAACTAAAAGTGAAATCGAATGCAACATTTACCATTAGTTTCGATCAACATGAGAGCATCTTTTTCACAGTAATTTTACATTAAAAAAATACGTATTGTCTTGTTATCTTTTTATCCACTAATCGGAGATCAAAGAAATTATGATCAATCATGTATTGTCAGCGTTAACGATCGCCACGCTTAATCACATTTTCACATCGAGGCGCTAAATGGAAGTGGTATCGGTAGAAGCCCAATTTTCAGGGTGCTGATGAGAGATAATAAAAAGCAATTAAAACTGAATTAATTAATCCATTATTAGGCACTTCTACCCGATAACCCATACCGTTTACCTGTGTAATTGTTTAAACAAACAGAACCGACAGCATCTGATATTTAAATAAACACTTCTATATAGCCTTAAAAATGACTGACGTTATTGTTTTGCAACTTGAAGAAATTTAATACATATGGAAAATCGTTGGCGCACTATTAATTTTAGAGCTTAGAGGCAGTTGCGCCAAAGGCGCTAAAATTTGTAGTGCGCTATAATTTCTCATTTTACAGTATAAGTTGGGTACAACATGTGTAAAAAATGATTGATATAAAGAATATATAGCCTGTCTGCAAATAGCAATAGCAACAAAGGTTCTAAGGGGTTTTAAACACGATTTTAGCACAAATGTTTCAAAATTACTGTTTTTTAAATATATCAAAAGTTATTATTATTCCTCTTAAATATATCTTAAGTGCTGCGCACTTGGCAATCTATATACCAGTTTAGATCGTCTGAGACATCGTACTTGTAGTTTAGAAAAGTCCAAAATCAGCTTTGATTCTATATTTTAGATTGATTTAAATTTGGCCTAGAATCTGCTTAGGTTTGTCTTTAAAATACTTTCTTAATATTAGATTTTCATAATCATGCTTGGTCACATTGAAAGAGTTTTAGTAATAGTGTGAAAATGTTCGGGATTGAAATAAGAAAAAAAGATCAACAATTACCTAAACAATTTGACCAATGTATTTGAATATATATTTATCATTCAACATATTGCAGTTGCTATGTTTTAGAATGTTGCAATCGTACATTTTTGTCTTTTTATTTTCATGAATTACTTTTCCATGCATGTATACCATACAAATAAAATGTATTCCCTTAACATTGTATAAATATACGATCACTTATGATTCGCGATGGTATACGATGTTTATGGAATGATTTGTGTATTTTCTATATCCGAGCAATGGTGATGGGTTAGAAAACACCATTATTATTGGTCCATTTCCGAAAATCAATCTTTCATGGGAATTAAATGAGCACATCAAATGTAGATCACGTGGTATAACACAATCTCATGATACTGTCTTTTGTCTGTAAATCAAACAACCAAGTGACTTCAGTTGAGGCAAAGGATACGGTGCACTTGTTTCCAGTTGCTGACATTTTAGTCTGACCTGCATGAATACTTGTCGAGCGTCTGTTTTAACTTCAGCTTATTGTTAATTTTCCGCAAACTCAAACTTGCACACTTTTAAAAAGTTTTTAAACGAAAATAATCACTTAATTGAAAAATAGAAATGGAACAAAAAAATAAATAAAAACAAACCAAACAAGAGGCACAGGGGCCACCTCGCTCACCTGAGCAACAATTGCCTTAATTCTTATCAAATTAACATTACAGTATCAAAATATCTTGACAACTAAGTACGGTAGATATTGCTAAAAAAAAAATGAAAATCTGCCAATTTTCATTTACTTCTTTTTTTGGATAAATACCAAACACCTTTTGTTGTTGTACTAAGATTTTTCTCTATTCCTATAACCACCCCCCCCCCCCCATTTCATGGCCCCACTTTTTTTCTAGGGAATCTTGGCGTCATCAAACTTAAATCTGCATAACCTGTGCTTTCACACTGGACCTAAAACTTTCCCAGAATATATTTAAAGATTTTCTCTATGTATTTCTATGTAAAAATTCCTCCCTTAATTGTGGCCCCACCCTACCCCCGGGGACCATGATTTGCACACACTTGAATCTACACTATCTGAGGATGCTTCCACTCATATTTGAGCTTTCCTGGCCTAATAGATTTTGAGAAGAAGATTTTCAAAACTTGATCCTCCCATTTGTGGCCCCACCCTACCCCCAGGGACCATGATTTAAACTACACTACCTGAGGATGCTTCTATTTGAATTTGAGCTTTTCTGGCCTAATAGTTTTTGAGAAGATTTTTAAAGATTTTCTCTGTATATTTCTATGTAGAACTTGATCCCCCTATTGTGGCCCCACCCTAATTCCGGGGACCATGATTTGAACAAACTTGAATCTACACTATCTGAGAATACTACCATTTTAATTTCAGCTTTTCTGGCCTGATAGTTTTTGAGAAGAAGATTTTTAAAGAGTTTCTCTATATATTTCTATGTAAAACTTGATCCCCCTCTTGTGGCCCCTCCCTTCCCCGGGGACCGCGATTTGAACCAACTTAAATCTACACTATCTGAGGATGCCTCCACACAAGTTTAAGCTTTTCGGGCCGAATAGTTTCTGAGAAGAAAATATTTTGAAAAATACCAACAAATTTTCAATAATTCTCAATTAATCTCCCCTTTAAAAAGGGAATGTCCTTATATTTGACAAACTTGAATCCCCTTTACCTAGTGGTGCTTTGTGCCAAATTTGGTTAAAATCTGCCCAGAGGTTTTTGAGAAGACGATGAAATGTGAAAAGTTTACAACAACGACGACGACAACGACGACAAAAACAGACACCGGACAAATTGTAATCAGAAAAGCTCACTTGAGCCTTTGGCTCAGATGAGCTAAAAACAAAACCCTGAAGAACTTTCTTGCAAATGTAAAGACGGAATGAATAATTTTCGGCCAATGGTAGGAATATCGGAAAAAAGAACGTACTGTAAACGTACTACATTTGGCTGTGTATTCTATTTAGCGCTTTTGGCGGAATGTTGCCCTCCGCTAAATCAAATACATCGCTAAATACCATACATCTATGTATAAGAAAAGTCATATTCAGGAATACGCTAATTCAAATCCACGCCAACTTGTTCGAAAACTAATTTCCGCCAAATAGCGTACGCACCAAATACAATACGTTTACAGTGTATGCTTATACCCCTTCATCATAAATGGACTTATTGTGAACAGAGTTAACAGGACATAAGTTAACATCATTATCGTATTGAATAAATCCCGGCTCACATAACTTAAGTCCTCAGATAAAAACTGGAATCCTTTAAATTCATGGTGTCCAATTTTTGTGGATCATTTTTTTTATTCTTGGGGATGTCATTTCGTGGATGCGTCGGTTTTCACTTTCAGTAAGAAAACTCTCTAAGTTTGTTTTCGTCGATGATGTAAATTCTTGTGTGGGGTTTCCCACGAGTACCACCAAAATTGAGCCACCGCGAATTCTTATGATTCCACTACAACTAACGTTAGTGCTTTCAAACTTCAGTTTTCAAAGTACATTTTTTAAAGTTTTTTTTTTCAGTCCAGACGTTTACATTTCAAATAACGCTTGTGTTGTTATAATGTGTTTTTAAAGTTTATGAAACATTAACATGACGCTATCTATTATAATTTATTGCAAATCTGTTTTAAAAGTACAAAGTTTATTTGAAAGTTTTGAATAATTTAAACACAAAGCCAATTTTAATGAATGTTACAATTCTGAGGAGATACAGAAATAAAGATCATAAAGAGATACATATCATACATTCATCACGTGAAATATGTTTTAACTATGTACATGTATCCACCCATTGGCAAACGGACCTATCATAAAACAAAACATTCATGCGTAAGAACATATTTTGCGTTTATTGAAGTTAGAATTGAAGCATGTGAACACATTTCATTGTGTCATTAATATGAAAAAATAACCAATGTTTGCATGAAATTATTTGCATGCATTTTTCATTAGCGTAGTGCATTATTCATGTTTCTATAATTGTTCCAACATAGCATCGCCATATTTTGTTTCATCCGGTTTATTTTTTACATTGTATCTTAAAGCAGTTATAGCTAGCTATCAATAAGTTAAAAAAAAAACTTTTTAAGGTTTATCTCGAAATTTAGATACAGTTCTAATCATCTGAGACAATTTGGACATCTGTAAGGTTTTTTTACCAATTTCTTTGCTTCAATTATAATTTTGCCGGGCGAGTCTGGCAAATATATACACTATTCCAAGTCTTGAATAAAATCAGAAAAACACAATATACATATATACTTGTTTGTTTATATTGTTGATATTACTGAATAGCTTGCCTAACAACACAATAATGAATAATATACCTTTTTATACAGTATTTAGTCTTAAAATATGCCTTTTGAAGTAAGTGAATACATGTAGACATGCATGTTCAATATACAAATAAAACATCATAGACTAGGTTACTCTAGTTTTTTTTAAGAGGTTGGTGTTTGCTCTTGTTCTGGTTTGTATTTTTGTTTTCTGCTTTTGATCTAAAACACTGTTCGTTTTCGCTACATTTCATTTGTATTAATGCGTTCAAGTGCGAGATATGTATTAAGTAATATCCGTGTGATTAATTAAATACATCTAAAAATACACCAAACTTGTCACTTATCTGTCAGTCTCTCTGTTTATATAACAAAGAAATAACATTAAACAAACCGGACGTGCTAATAATAAATAACTAAGAAATTTATCTTGTAACAAAATATGATGATGATTGTGTAACCAAAACCCCAGAATGATAAAATAAATATCAGAACATAAAAAAATACGAGATTTCTCATCAACAATGACTCCCAAGTACTTTGATTTTTTGTGTTAGCTAAATTAGAGTTCAAAAGAGTTACAAAACATTGTTTCACTATTTAACAGTATCCTGACTTTAGGTGGCTTTTGCAAAAGAAATAGTTCTCTTTTTTTTTTAAATAAAAGTGCATTGATTTACATAAGTTAGAGAAATATAAATCTTAATGTTGGATATTAGAGGTTTGATATTAAATACTGGCGCCTAAAAGATATTCAAGATGAAGAGGTAGAAATAAAATAATACTTAAACACTTTAATAACACCTTAACAAGACAAACATATTCATAAATATGAAATAAATGTAAGGTTGTAACACAAGATGTTTGCAATGAAATTAATTACTTTAATTATTGCAATATTAGTATTCAAAAAGCTTATTTGGCATCACATATTTTGCATCCATAATCATTACGAAAAAAAGCATTTACAAATGATGATGTTTTCATGTTCTTTGAATATATAGAAACGATGGGTGTACGGACATATGTTTATTTCTTCCTGACTCTTATATTGATCTCCTTAACAGATTGTATTTGTAAGTATTATTTGATTTACATTCACACTCATTCGTGTAACGCTGTCAAATGTTCAACAGATTACTCAATGGCAAAAATATAAAGGTTTTACGTCTTAACCGACGTTTCTGGGTTTCTGAATATGAGATGATTTGTTACATTTAACAGCAATAGTTATTTTTAAGATGCATTGTTTTTAATTTTTATAATTTGAGATAATCTGGCCTACAAAAGGCCAACCTGGCAGATACCAAGCATTAGCATCTATCCTCCAGAAAGGGCTGTAGATTATCTAAAGTCTAGCCGTTCGGCGGCCGGTAACCAATGTGCTATTTCTGACGGGACACCACACGGCGCCACTTGGATGGTGGACCTCCAGTCTATTCAAGTTATACACAATATCGTGATATATTACAGGACAGAGGGCAAGACGTGGAGTGAGTCTTCTGATGTTAACATTGTTGTTATTATTATCAATTGTAGTAACATAAGTAGAAGAAATAGTAGTAGTATTAGTAGTAGTAGTAGTAGTAGAAGTAGGAAAAGTAGTAGTAGTAGTGGTAGTAGTAGTAGTAGTAGTAGTAGTAGTAGTGGTAGTAGTAGTAGTAGTAGTAGTGGTAGTAGTAGTAGTAGTAGTAGTAGTAGTAGTAGTAGTAGTAGTAGTAGTAGTAGTAGTAGTAGTAGTGGTAGTAGTAGTAGTAGTAGTAGTAGTAGTAGTAGTGGTAGTAGTAGTAGTAGTAGTAGTAGTAGTAGTAGTATTTGTAGTAGTAGTAGTAGTAGTGGTAGTAGTAGTAGTAGTAGTAGTGGTAGTAGTAGTAGTAGTAGTAGTAGTAGTAGTAGTATTTGTAGTAGTAGTAGTGGTAGTAGTAGTAGTAGTAGTATAAGTAGTAGTAGTAATAGTAGTGGTAGTAGTAGTAGTAGTAGTAGTAGTAGTAGTAGTAGTAGTGGTAGTAGTAGTAGTAGTAGTAGAAGTAGTAGTAGTAGTTATAGCAGTAGTAGTAGTGGTAGTAGTAGTAGTAGTAGTAGTAGTAGTAGTAGTAGTAATTGTGGTAAATTAAGTGGTTAAGAATGGTCAGCATTACTCTCTGTATTAAATGTGTTCTAAAAAGAATCTCTTAAAGGTACCCTATCATATATAGATATTAATAACATTGTTTACCCGTACGGTGATCAAAGAGATACATAAAATTGCGTATGCACTCAAATGAATGTAATTATCAATAAATCACAAAAACATCGTCGGACGTAATTCAGGCGGCATATCGTCTTGTCCGTGAGGAATCTAATGAAGACATAACGATAAATAGGTTTAGTTTAACCAGGCTAACCTAGAAATTGATTTAAAACACTTATTTTAACAATCTCGACAACTGCAATCAATTGTTATTGATCAGCGCAATACAAACATGACACGATTGGGTACTCGTTTTTAAAATATAGACCATTACCTTTTTCTGTATAAATGTCATTATTTTGTAAGGTTGAGTTGAATATTTAAACTTTTTTCTTGAAAGTTCAAAATCATCAAAATAAATCCTGACCATGATCGATTCAAGTGCATAAGGAAGATAAATACACAAAAAGAGGGAAAAAAATTGACCTTATTCTTAAACAATTCTATCTTCATTCTATACCCTTAATTACTAGAATATCATATCTGTTCTATTTGTTAAGCAACGAGAATAAGTATAACCCCCTTTCCAAGAAGAAGTGTGTTTTAGAATTTGAGTTATAGCTTATGAAAAGAACAATCCTTAAAACCAGGAAACATGTTGAATAGAGATTTTGTCTAGAAAGCATATCGGGTAAACAGCGTTTTCTAAGTAGCGGTAATTTCTAAAAAGATGTACCGATATCCAAAGAAAACTTCTGTTGCAATTAAAATAATAAAAATAAATCAAAGATTTGTTCAAATTATGTTTACAATAAGCTTAACCTTTTTAAAGGTGATGAAATAACAACCTTTTGCACAGTATTATTCTTAGGAAATCTTTTCCAAAAATTTTATGTTAATGATTTTGACCAAAAATACACTGTACTCTGTGATCAAGACGAGGATATATTTGGGTAATTTTATTTACAGTTGATTAAGGGCCTTTAGAAGTAAACAAGCACTGTCAACATTTCAGAGAAATCTGTACGCATATAAAATTGCAATAGATAAAACTCTCTTTGAACGTTTGCATCATATCATTTCATTTGTAAGCAATGTTATCTGGGTTTTTTTAATAAATAGGCAAGCTTGGTATAAGATAAATTGTTTCGTAAAATTCTTTTGTTCATTTTACATAAGATATCAGTCAAAACCGATTTTCTGAAAGTCAAATTTCAGGCTTAGGCTAATATTCTTAATGTTTGAATAAAAACACCAGTATTTTCCACAATCGGTTATATTTTTAATTACGGCCCTAGCTTTAAAAACCGATGGACCAGCCAAATGGGTAAAATTTAATAAATAATGTATTTGATTTTATTAATAAGGTATGGGTCATTACCTTAAACACAAGTTTGTGCAAATATGTTAAGAATTTTATAATTGATTGATCTAGAATCCAGCAAGTATGCGAGCAGATTCCTGGGTTTTTCTGTTTACGTATCCAATACAACAAACAAAGATGATGGGTTCCTCTGTTTTCACGATACCAAAAATGATGCCAGCTCCATACAAAGCGTCATGAACATCTCTTGTCAAGTTGTGGGCCGGTACGTGATATATTACAACACGAGAGAGGGAAACCTGACCCAGAAGCCCACTTATTCAAAGGAAGCATACATTGAACTGTGTGAAGTCGAAGTGTTTGGTTAGTTGATATACATAGAGAATAGTCTAGTTTACTTTCATTACAAGATAACTTTCTCTATTATCTCATGCAACATTTGCAAAAATAATTGTGTTACAGTTTTGTATGTGAAACATTTTTGTCTTTAAATTGCGTACAATATTTGTTACACATTTTACGAAGTTGGAGAATGATGCGTATAATTTTTTTTAGTATTTAATAAAATCTCAAAATCTAAACCTGATATTCCTTTAATCAATTATTTAGTATATAAGTAATCTTGTTTGTATTCTTGCCTAAAAAGGCTGCCCCGAACTTGGCTTCAAAGGACCGTATTGTGACGAACCTTGTCCAAATAATTGTCAATACTGTAACCCCAAAACTGGGGAATGTATTGGAGCCTGCAACCCAGGATACTATGGTGAACAGTGCAAATTCTACGATCGGGGTAATTTTCTTTACTTTTCATGATCAAATGAGCTTTTTTTTCTCTTCAAAATGATTATTTCTCACATCCTTTAAGTTTTTTTTTTTCATAATTAACTTTCATACCTAGAGAAAATAGACAACTGATAGAAAGTGTACATTTCACTTTTTACACTTATATATCCACAGCTATTTTAATATAACTTTACACAATTGTTTTCTAGGAAATCTAGCCCTACATAAACCGACATTCCAGTCCTCCACATTTTTTAGTACTACCGGAAGTAAGGCTGCTGTTGATGGTCAAAAGAATGACCAGAGTTTGTATTCGGGTCATTGCGCTGTGACCTCTGAGCATCAAAACTACGCTCTCTGGAGAGTTGACCTCCTGCAAAGGCGTAAAATTGAAAGGCTTACCTTACAAGCTTTGACTTCTGTTTCCAAATGGGGTTAGTGATTTTTGTGTACTATGATTTTTACTACATGTATATGGATATCATTTTGTTTTATTTTATTTTTGATATTAACGCGTTTTTGGTTAGTTAAACAAATTCATATATATACCATATGATTCCCCCACGCAACAATACGATAGGTATTTTAAACGTTTATTTTTTTCTTTTAAATTGTGACTTTATAATGAATTATATGCAAATAATCATCATTTAAATTTAAGATATACGCCTTCTTTTTTGTAATGCATACGTTATGATTAGTTTATTGCTTATTTTGTCTTATGTAAGATATAACTTAAAAATATAAATTTGAATACTGCTTACATTTAACTAACGCAAAATCTACGATAAATGCAATTCAAATTTTGCAACTGAATCTAAATGTTTCTTTTTCACATCTTTTGTTAAGTTTTTACCACAGGTTCACTCGAATTAACGTAGCGTCATTAATAACAATCCACTAGCTCTAAATAAAAAAAAGAATTTGAACGATGTTTGCCAACGTTTACATAATATCAGAGTATAAATAAGAATTTGGCAAACATTTTATAAGTCGGAATAAATTCCTATAGTTCCATTAACCAAATATCTTCATTGTGTTATTGAATCGTAGATTTCGGGCATTCAATCATGTTCTAGTTATCACTCAATTTTCAAATGGCTGATTGGTTAATTTGTATTGCTGTCAGCTGAACTTACATAGCAGGTCGTTATTTTTCATAAATTAGCCAGTAATTCTTTTTTTTTTAAAAATCCACATTTTCTGTTATATTGGATTGTAACAATGTATCTTGACAACGTAAAGAACAGTGATAAAAACATGTAAGAATGACACGTTTTTCTAAAATTTCAGGTGGGAAAAATAATTATACAGGACTTCTTCTGGGCTTTACATTAACAGTTTCTAACTCCACCAATCAAAATGAGGGTGTCGTCTGCTACAAAGACACAAACCATACAAGGTCAACTATACCTTTCTCATTCGATATAAGCTGCCCTGTGATTGGTCAATATGTCTCGTATTACAAAGAAAGACTCCCGGACATTAGCTATCCAGCTGGTTACAGTCAATACGCCCAGTCAGCTCTGTGTGAAGTCGAAGTGTATGGTAATTATTGTTTGGATTTTTGTTTGTTGTAGCATCATTCACAATATTTATAGCCTTTTCGCACAAATGTGTGTTTCTATATACAAAACTAGCGATACTTTGCCTTCCTTTCTTTGTATCCAGGTTGTCCAATTCCTGGATTCGACGGTCCGCATTGTGCTGTCCCTTGCTTCTCTAGCTGCAAAAATCGTAAGATCTTTTAGGATTGGTCAATTTAGTTCAAATAGTTTATAAACGTGTTCCAAGTAAAAGACATGCAGCTATTTTCTGTACTAAATCATGCAATATTGTACTATATTTTTTCTACTTTAAACGTTAAAGTGAATTGAACGATTTGTAAACAAAATTGGGCTCAATAACTGATATCCTAGATGCATGTAAATAATATTAAACATGATATGTGATTAATAATCCTATACAGTCGGTTTTTTTTGCAGTAATTGTCATGTTTTTGTTGGCAAATTATTATGCTTTTCTTGAAAGTTATGAGTTTTGTATATTGAACGGATGCTCTTCGATTCCCACGAGACTCTAGTTCAATGCAATAATGCATCTTTGTTTTTATCGTTAGATCTAGAAAATCTAGCTCTCTGGAAACCAACATATCAGTCTTCCACGCGATCTGGCGCTTCCGGTTCAGAGAAGGCAGTTGATAACCGGAAATCTGATCGGACGTTTCGCGGTGGTCAATCTTCATCAACTTTACCGGATACTAAAGCAATTTGGCGAGTTGATCTGAAAGATATATATCGGTTAGATCGCATTGTGATATATTTTAGGACAGAGAACAAGACATGGGGTAAGATGCGTTAGCGATGTTTCATCTCTTAAATTGTCTTATTCTGTTTATGTTGATCATCGGGACATCTAAAGTGAATTTAATAATGAGTTTGGCACGTCTTCTTACTCGCAAATGGTTGTTGTATAGAAACGACATAGAGTATTTTCTTTGTGTGTGTTTTTTTTTCTTCATAATGATTTGTTTTTTCTTAAATCTGCAATATCTGGTCATTATATTTCAAACTGTAATACCGTATGTGAGTTTGTCTTTTTTGCATTTAAAATTAATCTACTTTTTGAATGTAAATTCAAAGGTTGTATGCAGCGTAATCATTCTATACCGAAAATTAGCACCTCAAATGTTGTCAACGATTATTATGCCTTCTGTCAGTTTGTCACTATATATTCAATACTCATCTATTTTCGCATAGTATCAAAGGATTTATATAGCGTAAGCATACTATGCCGAAATAGAGCACGGCGAATATTTTCCACGAAAATCTTTCAAGCGCCGACAGCGGGATTCGAACTCACGACGCTAAAATCATTGATTCTAGCATGAAGCCCAACGCGTTACCGCTACGCTATATTAGCCGTTCTTATGAATACCGGTATTTAGGTATATAAAAACTACATATATACGACTGACATCAAGCAATTAAAATTATTCATTTTTCCAAAAAAAAATTCATTATTGACGGTAATTTTAAAGTTAAAGTTTCCTATAAACTTTTGAACAAATTGATTGAACATTTTTCAAAGAAATTCTACATGAGAATCACAAAAACGCTTTTTTAAATGACGCTTGATAAAGAATGTTCAAGAAAAAAAATTCACTGAGATTTCGTCTGCTAAACATTTCGAGTTTTCTCGGTAAGGCAAAACGTCTCTCTATTTCTTAAAAAGAACATAAACCTTTGTTGACTTTTTATTGTACAACAACTTGTTGATTAAATAAACAATCAAATCAATTGATTACCGTACACGTAATTTGAAAACAACAACAAACGCTTGCTTTTCCGGTGATTATTTTAAGGGACTTGTCAACACTCGAACGTCAGAGCTACTTATAGCAAAGCACGTCAGTATATTTAACAGTCGGCATAATAATAACAATAGTGTTGTGTTGTGCATGTACTATGCCTAAATAGTAGTCAGGGTTTGATACATAGTGCACTCGCCTCCGGCTCGTGCACCATGTATCAAACCCTGACTACTATTTAGGCATAGTACATGCACAACACAACACTATTATATAAATATCGTAATAGCTCCGACAGCGGCTTCTGAGCAATCGACCATTAGATGTTACGGTTTATATCACATCGTGTTACATGTACTCAACTGCAGCCGTTGATGTAACTAGCGGTTTTTTTTTATATATTAAAAAAAAACAAAACGTAGATACATACAAGTTACATCGATAAATTAAAATGAGTAATTTCTACACCACATCATTAAGGAAAACTTTAAGGTTTAAAAATTCTAGGTAACTTTCAAACTATTGATAAATCATTTTTACAAAAACGTAAATGAGAATCATGGTAAACAACTTCTTGAATGACGATTTCAAGCTATTGATGAATCATTTTTCACAAAAATGTAAATGAGAATCACGGTAAACAACTTCTTGAATGACGATTGTTTGGGAATGCACAAGGAAAACACATAATAGGATTTCGTCTGCTAAACAAGTGTTATCGGTAAGGTGAATCGAGTCTCTTTTTTCGTTTTTGGAAAGAATCTAAACGTGTGCTTGTTTATTTTTTATTGTAATGCAGTTTCTCGATTAAATAATCAACTAAATCAATTAATTTATTTGAAAAAGCAAAAACTTGCTTTTACGATAATTATTTTAATGAATGGACAACGTTCAAACGTCATAAATAGCGTAAAGCACCGAACATCAATATACAATAGTCAGCATAACAAAAGAGATGTGTTGTGTTTGTACTATGCTAAATTAATAGGCAGGGTTTAATACATTAATTATGCACTCGCTTCCAGCTTGTTTACTATGTTTCAAGCCATGACTAGTATTTATATAATAGTGTTGAGTTGTGCATGTACTATGCCTAAATAATAGCCAGGGATTGATTCATGTTGCATGAGCCGGAGGCGAGTACACTATCAAACCCTGACTACTATTTAGGCATAGTACATGCACAACACAACACTATTGTAATTATTATGCCGAGTTTTGTATATACTGACGTGCTTTGCTTTAAGTAGCTGTGACGTTTGAGCGTTGTCTTGTCCCATAAAATAATCACCGGAAAAGCTAGCGTTTGTTCTTTCAAAGTAATCAATTGAATTCAAATTGATTGATAATTTAATCAACAAGTTGTACAATAAAAAATCAACAAATGTTCATGTTCTTTTCAAGAAACAAGGGACGTTTCACTTTACCGACAAGACTAGAAATGTTTAGCAGACGATTGAATTTTGTTCTTGTACATTCTTTATCAAGCGTCATTTTAAAAAAAGTGTTTTTGTGATTCTCATGCAGAATTTCTTTCAAAATTGTTTAATCCATTTGTTTAAATGTTTATCAAAACTTTAACTAATAAAATTATCGTCAATAATGAGGTGTTTTTGGAAAGATTTATAAATTTAATTGCTTGATGTCAATCGTATGTTTCTAAGTTTGATTAGGTCACCTGAGTCACTCAGGTGACCTATTGCAATTGGTCTTCGTCCGTTGTCTTGCGTCGTGCGCCGTGCGTCGTGAGTTAACAATTTTACATTGTTAACTTCTTCTTGAAAACTACCAGGCAAATCGATACTACTTTTAGTGTGAAGCATCTCTATGGTAAGAAAAATCTATATTGTGAAATTCATGGTTCTACCACCGATGGGGTGCCGTGGGCGGGGCCAAATAAGCAAAAAAAAAAGCCAAATTTTCAAAAATCTTCTTTTCTACTCCCACACATGCAAGGAAAAAACAGGTTGCATATTTATGATGTCCATGAAGCCCTCTACCAAAATTGGGAAATTCATGGCCCCTGCTTCAGGGGTTCTGGCTCTAGGGTGGGGCCAATATGGCCATATAGTAAAAATGTATTAAATCTTAGAAAATCTTCTCTACTCCCATATATATTTGTTAAAAAGTAAATGCATGTTTATAATGTCCATGAAGCCCTCAACCAAAAGTGTGAAATTCATGACCCCTGGGTCAGGGGTTCAGGCTTTAGGGTGGCGCCAAATATGGCCATATATAGTTAAAATGTATTAAATCTTAGAAAATCTTCTTCTCTACTCCCATATATATTTGTTAAGAACTAAATGCATGATTATAATGTCCACGAGGCCCTCTGCCAAAATAGTGAAATTCATGACTCCTGTATCAGGGGTTCAGGCTCTAGGGTGGGACCAATATGACAATATAGTAAAAATGCATAAAATCTTAGAAAATCTTCTTCTCTACTCCCATGAATATTTATTAAAAACTAAATGCATGATTATGATGTCCATGAAGCCCTCCACCAAAACTGTTAAATTCATGACCCCTGTGTTCAGGCTCTAGGGTGGGGCCAATATGGCCATATAGTAAATATGTATTAAATATTAATGTTTTTTCATTACTCCAACACATATGGGAAAAACTGAATAGATGGTTATGATGTCCATGAAGGCCTAAATTGTGAAATTCATGGCCCCTTGGTCAGGGGTTCAGGACTTGGGGGGGGGGGCAATATAGTGTTAATGCATATAATGTTTAAAAATCCTCTTCTCTATTCTCACACACCTGTATGAAAAACTGACTTCATAATTATGTTTACCAGGAAGTCCTCTAATGAAATTTTGATTTTCATGTCCCCTGGAGTATGGGTTTTGACTCTAGGGCAGGGCCAAACTGGATGTATAGGTCTTAATGCATATAATGTTTAAACATTATCTTCTTTACTCCCACACACCTAAAAGGAAAACTGAATTCATGATTCTGTAGACCAGAAGTTTTTCACCAAAATTATAGGTTTCATGGTTCTTTTTGAAAGATTTCAGGCAGGGAGGAGGTCGTTATTACAGATTTATAATTGTTCTACTGCAGAATGAAAACTAATTAAATGCATATATGAGACTCGACAAGTTTGTGTATGGGTTATATGCTTCTCAGGTGACCGTTAAGGCCAATTGGCCTCTTTTATATTTAAATACCGTCAGACATATCATCGGCTGCTGTAGTGTAACGATAACGCGTTGGGCTTCAAGACGTAATTTGCTTTTAGTAGCACGAGTCCGAAACCCGCTGTCGGCGCTTGCAATATTTTCGTTGTAAACATTTGCCGTGCTCTATTTCGGCATAGTATGCTGACGCTATATAAACCCATTGTATACTATGCGAACATAGATGAGTATTAAATATATAGAGACAAACTGACAAGAGGCATTATAATTCGGCATAGTAGATGCACAACTCAAATCTATGATAATAAGAATAGGTACTGTAGAAAAAAAAACAAAAAATACATTACATGTTACCGGTAAACATTGTAATAATAAATGTACTAATATTTCTATGCACATCTTTTATGACAACTTTGAATAATGTTGTGCAGATGAACACAACCCTCATAGAGCTGTGCCCCTTGGGTTCTACCTCTACATTTCTAACACAACCGATATAACGACCGCTGTCCGATGTTATCACGCTAATTATTACACAATCTACGATCTTCCGGATGTTATGCACATTCTTTGCGCATTGTCCGGACGTTACATCATATACTACAACGAACGGAAAGAAGGATATGACTATCCTGCAAACTATTCCCAGTATGCATTTGCTGATTTGTGTGAAGTGGAAGTCTATGGTATGTTTTTGTTGCATCTGGATTTAGGAAGAGAATTTGAAGATAGTACGATTCAAGGTTTTATTTAGGTTCTCCGATCCGATTCTCAGCCTCAAAGTTTGTTGCTTTTTTTCGGGGGGGGGGGGGGAAGTATATATATTGGTTTTTTTTCATGATTAAAGTCTCATGTTTCTTTTAAACGTTTTACAAGAGATGAAATAAAATAAAAGTTTTAGATTGTATCAATGCATTTCACAAAGTTATTGCATGGATATAATATTAACGTGTTTAAAAAAAAGCGCCGGTGCACCTGTTGCTCGAATTCTTTATCATCATGTCATTGATAAGTAGTTCTCCGTGAATCCACTACGCGTAGCACGTAGTTGTGTACCTGATGGTAATACAAACACTAGAATACTACTACATGTAGTAATTAAAATTGTTCGTATAAAAGATTTATGGTACGGATACAAGAAATCCGGATAATTTAGAGTTATCGAACATTGCTGAGGATCGGAGATCGTTAAGGGTACAGACTGTTGATGTCTTCATGATAAAGCCCCTGCTCTTTGTTAATTATTCCATTGTTTTGTTAGCCGATGTTTGCCGATGTTAAATATCGTGCTTGCATAGCTTACCGTAATTAGCCTGACCAGAAACAAAGTGAAATATAGTCAACATTAGCTTTAAGAATAAATAACTGATGTTCAATAATAAGTTCCCGGCGGTGGAATTATGAATAGGCCCCTTTGCTTCATTGATGAAACAAAAACTGTGGAAAAAAATATATCGGATAAACTCCGGAAATCAATAGACTACATTGTGTTTGAATGCCCTGTCTTTGATTCTCAAGCAATTTGTTTGTAATGATTTTGGTGATAAACAACAAATCAAATTCGGGCTTTTTAAAAGTTGTTCAACCGATAAAAATACTTGTACTAGACCTATTTTAAAGGAAAGTAAACCAATAAATATCCCCAAGTATCCTTCTTATATGACGAGGGTCTTGAATCAGATAGGAAGAATGTAGTTTCAGCAATACTTTATGTATATTTTAAGGAACACTTTAAGACGTTTTTAAAGTTTTTTGATGAATTAACATTTAATTTTGAGGAACTGTAATTTATCACTAAACGGAAATTTGATTAAAACGTAAGTGAGATTAAACCTTCGAGAAAAAAGTGAGAATTTATTGAACAAAATACAGTATATGTTGTTTTAATGTATTTCATCCCAGGCTGTCCTGCCCCTGTAGAAGATGGACCAAGGTGTACTCGTCCCTGCCCAACTAACTGTGAACAGTGTTACCCACATACTGGGGTCTGTCAAAAATGCAAACATGGCTACCAAGGGACTGAATGTGAACCTGGTAAGAGCAGACTTCAGTTTCCTGATAATTATATATTGATATTGGCTAGACAATTCATGTTTCAAAATCATAATTATGATTGTTCGATAACACAGGATCCCTAGTCTAGATGAATATGCTTAGCGTATTTCAGTTTATCGATAGTTATTTTTTTTTTGTATAATGTGTAGATAATTTAGAGTTCAATCTCTTTTTTAAAAATAGGTTCGATAATTAAACTTCTTTCATGGTAGTCTTTTGTTTATACTAGTAACAATTGAAGGGACTCATCATTAGGTTGTCAGAAAACGAAAAATGTGAACTTTGCCTATCTTTACAAAAGTAGGACTATCGGAATATTGAAAAAAAAATACCTTAAAAAGTGAAGTATGCCTGATTGTGAAACTTGGATAAAAACGTACGAAAACTAAATAAAGAATATATTTATTTGCTTTGATTGAGTTGGTTAAAACACTATGTTATGATAATAGATGCTACAATATTGAAACCAATTATATGAATTGTTTTGAGTTTATTGTATCGAATCGAAAAATGTTTACTATATATCGATGTATATTGAACTTACTGCAGTTTACTTACTATATTTGTTTTCTATAAAAGTTGTTTGCAGTGCCTCTGCCTCCATAAGTATTTCACCAAACAGTACAATTAATAGTCCTGACTACAATGCAATATATTCGGCGGACGGACTCACGCTTCCTTCCAATGGACGACTCCGGGTGGTGTATATCTACATTGCGTTGCCAAAGCTGGCATCAGACCTAGCTTACTTGCATATATCTATTGTTAAAGCTGAACATTTCAATGTATTGTTTCTCTCAGACAAAATGGAAAAGACTGAGGTATGATTTAAAGCTTACCCAAATACTTTACTAAAGAACGCAGTGATCGCTTTTTGTTTCTGTTCGTCGGAGATTGGTATTGATTCCCTGTTTGTTTTTTCTTTGTTTTGTTTTTCTTTAAATTCCACATTATATTTGTTTATTTGTTTCGTGTATGAAGGCGTAAAACACACGATAAACGCTAAAATGCTTGTTTGTTATACAAAATGTATGTATATATGCATTTCTGTTAATAATTCAAAACAGCCAGTACTTTATTAATAAAATTATTTAAGAATTAAATAATTTTCTTATCACTTAATCAGTAAAATGTCAGTTTGAAGTGTAACATTAAAATAAGAATGCCATTTAAATACTTTTATTATCTTGGACAATTATGTTTCAGTATAGAAGAACGAGTATTCAAACAATGTTAAGAATGATTTTCCATTAAGATATTATAAAACAAAGTGACCGTCTCTTTCTTTCTAGCGTTGTGTGTATTGTAGGAACAGTATTGGACATTATATCCCGCATCAAAATGCAAATGAAATGCACAATTATACCTTTTTAATTTTGTACATTTTATTCAAACATATTCTCTCTCTATTGATTTGCTACTATTAATTCCATTCCTTAAATATTATTTTGTCGCTATTTATTGTGTATTAAGGCATTTTTATTTGCATAGAAAGCGTAGTTTTGAGTTTTGTAATTTATAGCATAAGATTTGCCACTCAGATTTATACATAGATTTATTCTTGATTAAAATATGTAATTTGTTGATGTTTTATAAGTTAATAATATAAATTATCAATGGCTTATGGAAA
This sequence comes from Magallana gigas, assembly GCF_963853765.1. Taxonomy (NCBI): domain Eukaryota; kingdom Metazoa; phylum Mollusca; class Bivalvia; order Ostreida; family Ostreidae; genus Magallana; species Magallana gigas. Next base: position 66,108,276 of record NC_088853.1, on the reverse strand, counting down.
TAAGATAGATAAATCAATCGTATTACATAGGCAAAATCTGAATGTCCTATTTCGGTTTTTTTGCAGTATCATCAGGATGTCGTGGGCCCTTTTCATGGTCGCATTTATGCACGTACCAACTATGGCTCTGTAACCCAAGCTATCCGTATTAAAGTACGATATAGGAATTCCTTCACCATATCCAACCACAAACTTCCTCTGAAGACGTGTAAAAATGTTACAGTAAGTAAGACAACCAGAATATTATTTATTGAATTTCAAAAAAAATATGTCACAATGGAAAAATTATTGACAGAAAAACGAAATGTTTAAGTAGTAAAAGAGACTTATAAGATACCTTGGATTTTAATCATTAAACAAATAAATACGTCTGAGACAACACATCTAATCACGAGAGAGAGAGAGAGAGAGAGAGAGAGAGAGAGAGAGAGAGAGAGAGAGAGAGAGAGAGAGAGAGATAATATGTTTGAATAAAAGTAATAATTATTTCACTTTGTTTACAGACGCACACATAAACCAGGAAGGAAGACGGAAGAAAAACAAATAAGTAACGTAAAATGTTTAATGCGTTTGCACATTTACAACAAATTTTCTGTAAATATATTTATTAAGTTATTATTGTTCTTTTACGTTTCTGATACACAAATCTGCCCGACATCATTTCTATACAAATTCTTCATTGTGTTGTATACATTTTTATCATTTTAATTGTTTGTACATTTTTTTTTCCTTTCTACAGTAATATAAGTGCCTAGCTTTAATCTCAAACTTAAAAGCTTAATAAAAAAGCAAAAATTTACAGAGTTTTTATTTCGTATCGATCGTAGCTTGCTATATAAAACAATTTATCATACCGCAATATGAATATTCTATAAAAAGTATCATATTATTGGTCTAAAACGTCATCCGATAGGGTAAACAAAAATTGGGTTTCACGGGAAATAATTACCAAACTCAACCTTTTTGGAAACGTTAGTATTTTTTACATTCGATTTGTATGAGAAGCTGAAATAAGGACACTAATAAGATTATCTGAAGATTCTTATATATTTTTTTTCTTATCTTAGAACACATATGAAAATATCAATTTAGTTTTTTATTTCATAAACGTCCGGGAAATATGACGATTTATTGCCCAACAAATCATATTTTCCTTTGGCATTGCCCTCGGGAAATATAATTGTTCTTTGGGAAAAAAGAAGGTGTGAATATTCTTATCAGAATTGTTGTACTTTCTTATCAAAATTGTTGAAGGGATCTTATGGAATGACGATATTTCGGCCTTTGGTCATGGGGTATCTTGAGATTCTTTAAACTATTAGTAGATTTCTGCGTTCGCGCACGTAACATATTAAGCTATTCTAACAGTTTACGGAAACTCTACTTGATGTCAGTTTTAATGAATAAATAACAATTGATAATCATTAAATTATAATAATGTCAATTTAAGGAAACGCTAGAGTATAACAGTACATGTAATACTTTGATATATAAAAAAAGATATATTTCTTTCAAAAAACGTTTAAAAATATATAAATATAAAAGAGGGCAATGGCAAATTACAAACCATAAACAAAATAAAGAAAACAAATACATTGTGTACGTTTGACTATCTGAATAAACTTACATCATTTATTCTCAGTATTGGTCAAGAGGGAAAAATAGCAGTGGTCATTTTCGAATAGATTGATCTCCTTTCAAAAAAGAGCTCTGTTTGAAATGATATGAAAATACTTAAATTAAGGAGCTTTTAATGTTGAATATTTCCTCACTGAACAATTGATTTGGTTTTAAAAATCAAAGCATAATTTGAAGTAGATCCAGTCTTTAATTTGTTGACCTCCCAGCCTTCTTCACAGTACACTGTCCGTTATTATTCACTGTACACTGTCCGTTATTATTCACAGTACACTGTCTGTTATTATTCACAGTACACTGTCCGTTATTATTCACAGTACACTGTCCGTTATTATTCACTGTACACTGTCCGTTATTATTCGCAGTACACTGTCCGTTATTATTCACAGTACACTGTCCGTTATTATTCACAGTACACTGTCCGTTATTATTCACTGTACACTGTCCGTTATTATTCACAGTACACTGTCCGTTATTATTCATTAACTGAGTTAAAACGTTGGATTTTGTTTCTTATTTGTAATGGAATTGAACGAAAATTGTTCTGATAAAAGGCCACGGTATGTTTACAAATTAAGCGTTTGTAAAAAGACGTGTAAAAACAAAACAATTGTTTCACAGATATTAAGCATTTGAGATTTGTCTATCGCCTGTCTGCAAATGGCAATAGCAGCTTACAGAGACTTATAAGGATTTGAGCTCAATTCTTCTTTTCATGCTCAATGTCTTCAATTATTATGACTAATGTTAGGAATATTTCGCTGCAAGTGAGCTACACGGGCTAAAATTCTTTGTTTAGTAAACAAAGCTCGAGACCTGTAATAGTTTACATATGTTTTGATATCACTTACAGTCTAACCTTGGTTTTTATTGCGGATCGAATTATTCAATTATGAACACCTGTCTGCCAAAGTTTTATTGTTAAGAATTTTGTAATTTATGTACATTATTCGTAAACAAATAAAGAACTCAAGCTTTAATTGCATTTCAATAACTTCTTTTCTCAATACCTGGATTCTAATTTTACTTCTAACATTAAAATTTGATAATTCATTCAGATTAAAATCTGTTCATACAAAAAACTAATTATATTTAATCAAGTAAAGTTCGATTGATGCTAACGGAAAACGGAACTAATTTAAACCCCATCTTTGATATAAAAATAATCAAATTCTTTTCTAGCATACATTACTTTCCATCCAATCGCGTTTTGTTTTTCTATGTGTCATAATGTATTGTATGTTAACACTTATTGTCAAATCTTTTGTTGATGTGACGTCAGTTCGCGCAAACGATATAATGAAAACTTTTGTTTCAAAAGAGAATATACGCTGGACATTGGAGATGTAGAAAAGAAAAACACTTCTGGAAGTGGCCTTCTGTAAGGGTGTTAGTTAGCCTCTTAAACAGTTTAATAACCTTAAGGTTAGCGGACACCGTACCTAAAATCATTTCTAATCAATAAGTAGCAAAAGCTAAATGACAAAAAATAAGACATTTAAAGATTTGTTTTTAAGGTATAACAGTAAAATTTTGATAGTTTAAACATATTTGTTTATAACCGATGTAATCTGCGTAAAATTACAAAGCACGGAAAATAATAAGAAAACCAAACAAACGTTGTTGTAGTCCAAAACAAAGAATGATCGGAATGTAATGACATTGGCCAGCATACCTGTAATGTTATTCCTCTTAAATATACGTTATTATAAACCAATTAAGATATCCTTGTTAAATGTTGATTACTTTTGCATGATGTAAAAAGTAGTATTGGTCTTCTGTCAAAGGAAACGATTTACGTATAATGCAATGTCCTGTATCAATGCAATATTAGTCACTGCTACAATTTAATGTATAAGTCAAAGCGCACTTTATAATTGTTAATTCCTTTAGAATCTGTGTCACTGAAATACAGTTAATCAAATTTTTTTTGGTGTTTTTTTTCAATCATTATTTCATTAAATAACTGTAATGTTGTATGCTTATTTATTTAGCCGAACTTGCTGATTTATCATGGAGCATACAAAATATATAATGTCTTCATTGTTGATTCAGAGTTCCTTGTGCATACTGAATCTGAAAGAAAAAAGTAAAGTTTTAAACTGTGTGCACAACTATTTTCATTGCTTTATAACTTACTCCTGCTTATTTAAGCTTTTTCAAAACGTTATAAATCGATATTGAATATCCTCTTGAAATCTGCTTTAGTCTTCCTTAAAATAGATTTCTTTGTTGTTTTAGATAACAAATATACAATTACATTTTATAACCAAAATAAAGGATTTTCTATCATCAGTATAAAAAATGAAATAAACATTGCAATGTATAATAATGAATTTGGTGGACACGAAAATTAAAAAAAAAACTTACTAATTATTGATATGCTTAAAGCATTTCCTCAAGGGAAGTCTCATGTTAGAAATAGTGAATGGGTATGTATAGTGGACAACTATAACGACGTGAGACACTGTTTGCCATTGAAACTTTCCAACGTTCAAGATCCTTAGAGTGGTCGTTATACTGTAATGTCAAAATGTTAAAAAAAACAAATATTGTAAACGTTTTATATTTGGCGGGAATTAGTTTTTTAGCAAGTCGGCGTGAATTTGAGTAAGTGTATTCTTAAATATGAATCGTACTATCCCTAAACATATATTCATGGCATTTAACGATGTACTTAATTTCACGGAAGCAGAACACAGTAAAATTTCACTGTTCAATCTGACGATACAATAAGCAGTATGATGTTTTCTTTTACCAAAGAAACCTGTCTTCTTTATCGTTATCTATTCTCAAAATTATGTAAAGTACATCAAATATTGTTAGAAACTAGTCTAGCTGAGTATATTTTTGATTTACATGTACCAGTATTTCGTATCATATTGATGACGTCACAAGCATCTTATCCAATACAAATTCCTCAGATTTACAAAAGTGTAAAACAAAAAAAAAGGACAAAAATGTAACACTGCCCCGAGTATTATGAAAGAAAAATCTTCAAATATCAAAAGCAAATGACGTATAGCACTAAGAATGTTCGTACTAAAAACATTTGACTTGTTGTTACTTAATATTACGGGGCATGTTTAATAAAACAGCAAACTTTGAGAGAGTTTGTGATAAATGCTGATATTGTTTATTTATAGGGATTAATAATTTCATTCTAAAAGTATATATTAAACAAGAACTAATTGTCGATAAAAAAAAAAAGTGTATCATAGATAAAATGATTTCAGAGCAGTTTTACACATTTGATTTTTTGTTAAGGTAAAATAGTAGTGTTTTACTTTCAAGTGATGCAATGGAAGGAAAGTTTAACAGAAAGACTTCATTCACAAGTGAAAGTATAGTTGTTTTTAAAGAACACATTCACTTCATATTAATATTTAGAATTGCTTTCATAAAAAAAATAAACAATTGTTAAAAAGGAAATTCAAATTGACGATCATTAACCTTGGAGTTACCTTAACCTACAGGCTTAATTATCGACTTAAAGAAACGGATTCTACTTATCTTTAAAGTTTTAAAATCAACCACCCATAAAAATAATTTACGTAAAGTTTGATTTAATTTTACTCATTGGTGTTGGGGATAAAAAAAATGTACCCAAAAATAAAATCTAACAGACAGGCAGACGGACAAACAAAAACTGTCAATTGCGAAAAAAATGAAAAAAAATATTATTAAAAAAGCTCTCTCTTTATAGTTTATTTATGTGAATTAAAAGGTGAACAATCTTATCTAATGTCTTCACATTAATCCTATATGTATCATTCTATTTAAAAAAATGAATTAAAATCACCATACGTTTTGACAGACACTTCATAACACGAGATAAGAATTGCTGTTTTTTTTTATTTTTAACGATTTAAAAGAGGATCCACTTGAAAAAGAATATTTACTCACCAGTTTGATTTCATGAGCTTCTGTATGAAACAAAAGCACAGTGACGTTGTGTGTCTTATTTATTTCAAACGATATGTTAGCAAGGTTTGAAGACATTCCCGATAAAAACAGATTGATATATACGAGACCATCTTCGTCTGCTTCTGAAAAAGATAATCCATTTCTCGAAGTCATGGCATCATATATCGATGCATTAAACGTACTTGAGGGTACAATGGTGGTTCTAGCCAGGGCATGGCAAACTAAAAAATAAAATAATATAATAGTAACGTTAAAGTAAAGAGTGCACTTATAAACCATTAAAATAGTTGTAAACTTTTTACAATTATTTTTATTTGCGAGCGAGACACTTTAGCGATTTTCGTGATTACATCGTCGTCGCGAATATTCCCCGCCGCGACTCAGCCCTTGTAGTAAAGTTGTAAAAACAACACAAGTCTTTAATGTATGTAAGTTTTATTCCCCAAAAATAAGTCATCGCAAATCAGTCTCCAGTAAATCGCTAATCAGTCTCCAGTAAATCGCTAATCAGTCTCCAGTAAATCGCTAATCAGTCTCCAGTAAATCGCTAATCAGTCTCCAGTAAATCGCTAATCAGTCTCCAGTAAATCGCTAATCAGTCTCCAGTAAATCGCTAATCAGTCTCCAGTAAATCGCTAATCAGTCTCCAGTAAATCGCTAATCAGTCTCCAGTAAATCGCTAATCAGTCTCCAGTAAATCGCTAAATAATGTCGTCACGAATAAAAGTTATCTACTACTTTATGTCTTAAAAATAATATTTCTGATTAAATAGTAAATACGGTGCATGACAATATCCAACCTACATTATATTCACATCTGAATAACTAAATAGTTATTAGGAAACATTTTGATCATTAGGTATACCATTGAAGGAGTCAGCAAGATTCCAATTCTTCAAGAAAAAAATCTTTCTACGCTTCGGGAAATAAGTTTGCCTTGGGAGAAATGGAACCTTGCTGTCTATCTTAATATAATATTTTTACTGTTTTATTTTACCGTCACAAGTATTCAATCAGAAAAAAAAAGTTCAGTTCAATATAATGCTTCCTATACCTCACAAGGTAACATGTCAAAGTCAATAAGATCAGATATCACGTCGATTATAAAGATTAATAAATATAGTTAATCCAAAAACAACGATAATCGTTGCAACGATAATCAAATCATATGGTCATGCATATTAAAGATTTATTTCGGAATAATACTAAACTTTCTCCTTGGTTATTAGAAATAACTAAGTGATCTACATTGTTTTGTATAAGCTCATCGAACTGACGTGCCTATTCCTAGGGAATTGGTCTACATTAAAGGTTTTCAGTTTGTTTACAATAATTGTTAGGCTATTAGCCATTAAGCTATTAGCCAATCATATCGAATTACTCTGATGAAATGAAAAATGAGTAGAGTTTTAAAAAAACATATTATCTTTTTAAAATATTCGTCGTTTTGATATCGCCATCAATTCAAAAAAAAATCGCACCTTTTTTTTTTCTCTCAAAACAAAATAGTTATCGTTCATTCAGAAGAAAAGTGTTTTAACACTCAATGTTTCTAATCTTATGTTGAAGATGTTTTACAATTGCAGTTGGTATACCATTCATTCCCTGTTAAAATGGATAGTAAATAAAATATATATATTTCATACAGTAATAGAATAAGCTGATACTCACAATCAACGCCATCAAATCCAGGTTTACATATAGAACAAAACCCTGTACCAGAGTAACATTTTTCATAGATTGATGGACATGGTTTTGTGCATTGTGGGACATTTATAAAGAGACTAGGGCAACCTTTAAAAAATGACACCTATCATCAGTCTTTTGTTAATAAAAACGCTTAAAAGGAAAATAGAAAAGAAAGGTTTGAAAGTCGCCTTCTCCGAAACAGTGCAGGCAATATCAATATATTTAAAAAAAGATATTTACATTTAGTCAATATTTTCCCTAATGTTTGCATTGGAAATATGCGACGTTCAACTTTCTATGAATACACTTTGCTATATCACGCGCCGTGAGCGCATATACAAACGTCTCCACGTGTTTTGAACTTATTTTTTTTTTGTAAGATTAAATGCACCTTTTAATCTTATATTATCAATTTGTGATGTACGTTTGAAACATTATAATTAATATAAATCTACTCCTTTATAAAAACAGCTTTTTCCCCAGAGAGTTTCTGGCACTATATTTTTTATCGCGGAAGCAAAGTAAACAACATATTAATATGACTGTTCCATGTATGTTTCAAATCCCTGACTAAGAGCGTAGAATTGGCTTCAAAGCGGCGATACACAATTATATTTCACACAAATACACATCGGTATGAAAATATAAATATAAGCATTAAATGCCTATTTTATGGTTGTCGTCGGTCCTATGACACACCAAGCGGTGCAGACAAATTATCGTACCGCGCTAACGCGCGCTATTCAATTTGTCTGCACTGCGTGTTGTGTCATAGGACCGACGACATCCAAAATATGCATTCAATGCTCAAATAAACCGGTGCATGTTATATGGGCCAACATTTACATTCACAGATCATAAACATGTTAAAGGTGATGTAACAATCAAACTACCCCCTACCCTCCCACACGCACACATGGATTCGAACTTTCATTATTGATTTTGAGAATCTCTTGCTTATTCAAATTGCTAGTTCATTTTTTAAGAAGCGCCCCTCTTCCCCATTTTAAGAAAAAAAACAATGCTACGTGCTTCAATATCCTATCCTATTTCTAATTGTTGAAAATAACATAAATGCTTTTGATTTTACATCTTAATGTAACAAATACAAAATAAATTTTAAATGTGTACCTTCCGCTTTCCAACTTGCATGCAAGTATTTGATTTTAAGTTATATTGATGTACATGCACTAGATCGAAGAAAACGCTTGAAAGTGCGTCTTAGATCTGCGCGTTCCTTTGATGAATTTAATAGGGGTGTCATCAATTGAAAACTAAAATATCCCGGGATTACACCGATCATCTTCTAAAATTTTTCTAATCCATTACTCGTAATAAAGTGAATTAAATTCAAAACATTTGTTTATTTCTGGTTTTATAATAAATACGGTGCATGACAAAATCCAAACTACATTATATTCACATTTAAATTAGCTTGATAGTTATCAGAAAACATGTTGATAATTAGGTATACCATTGAGGGAGTCAGCAAGATTCCAATTCTGCAAAAAAAAAAAAAAAAAACCTCTTTCTACGCTTCGGGAAATAAGTCTGCCTTTGAATGAAATGGGACCCTGCTGTCTATCTTAATATAATACTTTTACTGTTGTTTTACCGTCACAAGTATTCAATCCGGAAAAAAAAACGGTCAGTTCAATATAATTTTTCCTATACCTCACAAGGTAACATGTCAAATTCAATAAAATCAGATAGCAAGTCGAATTGTAACGTAGGGAAGTTATAAAGATGAATAAGTATAGTCAATCAAAAAACGACGTTGCAACGATAATCAAATCATATGGTTATGCATATTAATGATTTATTTCGGAATAATACTAAACTTTCTCCTTGGTTATGAGAAATAACTAAGTGATCTACATTGTTTTTTTTATAAGCTCATCGAACTGACGTGCCTATTTGTAGGGTCTACATTAAAGGTATTTAGTTTGTTTACAACAATTGCTAGGCTATTAGCTATTAAGCTATTAGCCAATCATATCGAATAACTCTGATAAAATGAAAAATAAGTAGAGTTTTAAAAAAACACATATTATCTTTTTATAATATTTGTTGTTTTGATATCACCATAAATTAAAAAAAAAATCGCACCTTTTTTACATCTTAATGTAACAAATACAAAATAAATTTTAAATATGTACCTTCTGCTTTCCAATTTGCATGCAAGTATTTGATTTTAAGTTATTTTCATGTACTTGCACTAGATTGAAGAAAACGCTTGAAAGTGCGTCTTAGATCTGCGCGTTCCTTTGATGATTTTAATAAGGGTGTCATCAAATTCCGGGATTACACCGACCATATTCTAAAATTTTTCTAATCCATTACTCGTAATAAAGTGAATTAAATTCAAACATTGTATTTGTTTTTTTCTTTACGCTGCAGTTGTTGGGCTATGGACGAATACAACAGTTTTCTTTTCTCGTCTGATCCGTCGGCGTCCCTGGGGTATTTATTAAAGCGGCTAATAATTCTTGTGGAGAATAGTTTTCTTTTAAGCATATATTTATTGGATTAGATGTTTGTATACTCAAGAAATGTAATCGTATCAATACTTTTCTCAATGCCTTTTCTGGGTTTTTTTTTATTATTAATCTTTTATTGTTGGTTAGGCTCGGACAATTACTTAAAATGGAACAAGTAACATTTGTTTAAGATAATATGGAGCTAAATTATGTGTAAGCGTCACAAGAAAAACTAGTATACTAATTGTTCTTGAACAATTAGAGGTCTTCCCACCTTAATAGTTTTAATCACTTGCTAAAACGCTTAATAAGGTATATAAAAACTTATCGTTTTGCCTCGGACTAGAATGAATTGATGTCATTTGATGAATCGTGTCACGTGATAGCCTTAAAAATTTCTTAACACGGCGAGCGTCAAAATTTAAACAGCAACATGCCAGACCTAACGTTATTTGAGCTGATTTTATATTCAAACGTTCAACCATACCTTTACATATAATGTTTAAGCCCCAAAATATTTAGAGTGAACCCGTGACGTAATATTACGGTCCTACAATAGCATCCATGTTTGCACAGACGTCTGAGGTGGAAGGTAGCGAAATTAGAGAATTAAGCTATGAATTTAATTGTTACATATTATCTTTTTTTGTTTACATATCACACTTTCGGTCCTCCACAAAACAAAAAACTTATTAAGTATTTTTGTCTGACTGTTTACAATGTTTTGGGTCAGTAAAGTCCATCGACTCAGCCTCGCCTTCAAGGGACTTTACCGACGCTACAAACATATGTAAACAGTCAGTAGCAAACCTAATAAGTTAATATCATTATACTTGTAATATATGTCGTTAGTGAAATTGAGAAACTAACTACGAATCCATCAACCATTTTTTAAAACAAACAAGTTGATTAAACAGGACTATCAACAGTCATCTTTTCGTAAGTTCTATGGTCGATACAACGACCTTGTCACCAACTACAATTTGCCACTGGGTTGCATGCTAACTGACGTTTTTCATTCTAATATTTAGATTTGTTTCCCCATTACGACAAAGAGCAGACGGCGGATGAGACCGGTCAGCAGAGGATGCTCACTCTTCATTGGCACCTGGTCCTACCTCTATCTAAGTCCGTGTTGCTCTGCTTTGAATTTGTATTTCGTTTTATGGATTTTTGAGACGATTCACGGTTTGTTACAGTATTGTCATTTTTCAATTAATTACATTTTTTTTCAACCCGTTGCTTTGAGAACTCCCTGTTGTTTATCGTAAATGTCTTTCGGTTACTTTTCTGATTTGTTCCTACTTACTTTGAACAAAACTGATGTACTCCCAAGGTGAATATTCTTTACACATGGCTATAAATATAAAATCTAACGATAAACGAGAGTGTTCTAAAGGCTAGCTCTCTTTGTACAATATGAATGGGTTGACTGTCAAAACAATTTACACTTGAGTAACCACAGGACCATGATGTGATACCTGACTGACCAAATTAAATACATTATTGCCCAGACCAACAAGCTATTGAACACTTTACAAAAATTCTATATTTCTCAAGATATGAAGATTTTTAAAAAGACCGAGACCTTGACTTTAATGTTTATTTGTTCGACCAGGGTAGACGCTCCCATTTTAAAGAACCAAAGTCCTTTTGATATATATTAAACAGTTTAAAGCGATGTTATTGATATTTGAATACTTTCAGGGGAAATAACTACTAAAAGGGGGCCTCAGATCTTTTCGGTATAAATATAATGAAGAACCCTTTATGTGTACTGAAGTCATTGGTAAACTATCTAAGTCTCTATCCTTATGGTTTCTGGGGAGTAGCGGTAACAAGCATTTCGTACAATAGGGCAACACCTGTGCAACTATTTTAAGGTAGGAGCCGTAGGGCTATATTTACACGCATTCTGAGAGTACGGCATAAGCAATACACGTCCCCTACTGATTTGTACTATACCGTGGAAGCTTCGGTGCATACACCTATTTAGAACTGTTATAAACGAGATGTTATGCTTTATTCAACCCGATAATGAAACACATTGTAATAATCCAAAAACAAATGTGCCGATTAAAGTAACAACACCATGTTTGACACTATTCTACATAATTTATTTGTTTTTTAGAAATGATAAGAGGAATGGACTAGTAACGCAAGATATCAATACTGACCACATACTGGCCTCGTATATCCAATAAGAATAGAACCCGATAACGAACCAAAACATTGAAAAAATGGAATATTATACATATATTACATGGCTTCTCGCCGAAGGCAGAGGGCGACATAACACTCCAGGGCTTTCCTGTCAACGACGGACAAATATTCTGGTATTGTTGCCCGAGAAAACATGTAATATATGATATATAACATTTTTAAACAAATCAAACTCGGGTAATCAAAATATTCATTTAATTCACAAGAGTATTTAATGGCACATGCTCATATTTAGTCAATGTACAATGCAAAACGTCAAGTAATACGCTGATCATTGATTCTTAATGATAGTTCCTCTGAATTTAGATGAACAAACCGCAGACGTTGGCCTGACATGTTTAAAATTCGCTGATCGGTTTACGTTTGCTTAGCAACTGGCTCGTTGAATTTCGAACCCGACGTAATTAATATGCAGAATTCTTGCACGCGATGGTGATATTACAGTTTCCGGAGGGCAATATAACTATTTCCTGTGAAATATAACTGTTTCCGGGAGGGCAATATAACTGTTTCCGGTGTGATTCAGCAATTGTCAGGGCATAGTAATAAAGTTATCTTATTTGTGACATACTTATTCAAAAATGTTATATAAAGAATTATTTTTTCTCGTAAATATGTCAACCAGACGCTACAAAAGTGTAAACATGATATGTATTTTGACAGTTTAAAGCTGTTCAGAAGAAACTGAAGTGAGAAAGACAGACGGGCGGACAGACAGACTCCGAGGAAAGCTTGAGTCCCCTCCGATGAAACTGGTAGGGGACTAAAATGTCTTAAAATGTCCTACTACATCTATGAAAATGTTTTATATCTCACCCTTAACAAATGAAATATAAAAACTCATGAATAGATTCTCAATTCACCTTGACCATTATCCTTTATGTCATTTTGATCGGCCAATGTAGATGCTCGTATCTAAGGTGGTCAGAAGTATCTATGATATATATTTAAATAGTTGGATGTGATTTAATGGAAATTTAAATACTTTCAGAGGCAATAACTGCTAGAAGGTGTCCTCAAATCCTTTTGGTATGGATAAATTGTAAAACACTCAAGGTGTTCTGAGGACATTGGAAACAGTTCTATTTTTCTATCTATTATGGTTTCGGAGGAGTAGAGAAAACACGCATTTCCTACTCAAAGGGAGATAACTCTGTAATTTCTTGTGGGTAATTTGGTACCATAACTTTAAATGAATAATTTCATATAATTTAAATCGTTAGGATAACTCTAATAACAAAAAAGTGACCCCGAGATAAAAAGAAAAAAAAGACGAAGAATAAATTAGTAGACAAAAACGTATTATTATACTTATGATATACGTTAAAATAGAATTAGATAATACCACGAAGCCATCAACAATTTTTTAAAGTGATTCTTTTGTTATTTCAAGTCATTGTTTTAAGAATTACCTGTTGTTTATTGCAAATGCCTTTTACAATACTTTTATGATTTGTTCCCACTTACTCTGAACAAAACTGAAGTGCTTGCCAGGTTTAATATACTTTACCCAAGCCTATAAATAGAAAACCTAACAATGGTAGAGGGTGTTGAAGAGGCCAACTATTGTAGCTGTCTTTGTGACAATGTGAATGGGTTGACTGTAAAACAATTTACACTTGAGTAACTATAGGACCATGATATGATACCTGGCCGACCAAATTGAATACCTTCTTGCGTTATTAAGCAAGCTTGTCGAAACTTTACAAGAAGTCTGTATTTTTTTTAAGATATGAAAATTCATAAATTAACAAATTTTTAAAATATGTATATCACTTAATTTTTATCGAATAATTTAAAATGCATTCTGGAAAGAGAAAGCCGGTCAAGTAGTCAATTTTCAGTAGATCTTGTAGAGTTAAATTGTCTATATATAATTGTCTGCAGATCAAATATTTTCTGACTTTAACTTTAGTAAAATCGTGAGACTCAAATAAACCACCAACTATAAAGTACAAATATCTAAAGAATAATAAAACTATTAGAGTTTTAACATTTAAATAATGCAGTGGTTATTTTAGATGTCATAATATTCTTCATGGGTAAACACACACATATAGAATGTGATTAAAAGAAATCAAAACAAATCTCTACACTTTATATCTTTTTGAAATAACTAATCAAAGGCGTGTTATCGACTTAAACATGAATTATTAAATAATACAGTGATTATTTTAGATGTCATTATATTCTTCACGAGCAGTGCTTTCATGATAGGCCTCTCATGTGTTAAAGAGGTTTCAGCTGTATGGTCAAATGTTGTTAATAATGACACATATACATACACAAGACTGCTTTATCAAAGCCATGGCATATTACGATTTACAAACACAGTCTAAAATGGCTTCAAGGAAGAAACATTGATGGCAGCACGTGCACTCACTTGTGTTATCTATTTTAGTACTTATCTTGGCCGAATTTGTTTCCGACCACATGTCAACCACTTGGCGAAGAAACTTTATTATTTTTGTCTTTAAGAAAAAACTTCCCCGTTCAGATATAAATCAAAAACAAAAAAAGGATGTTTTGCAATATTTATCTTCTTTCGAATTAGTATTATAAGTTTAAATGGAAGATATGTTTTTGTTTTCTTAGTTGAAATTATAATTGTATAAAACTTAATTTTGAAACAGGTGGTCGGAAAACAGCAAACATGCATTTCCTACGTGTTGTCTAATTTGTTTATGTAATGAGTTAAACTGCATACAACTTGATAATGCAAAGCATATGGAACGCATTTCAATTTATAGAAACAAAGTATTAAACATTTGAATTGAAAAAAAATCAATGTCATCATATACATGTGATATGTGTTAACTGGTAGTTACATACAATTTTTAACAATATTTAAATTTAGGAAAATGTATTCCGCATCACATTAACATCTTATTTTATCTAGAACTGGAATCAAATAGATTGATTACGGACAAAAATACACAACGTAAAATATGTACTTTCAAATTTGCTGAACAGAAAGTTGTTTTTTCACCGGATGGCATTAAATTCACGAGCAAAATTGATACTAAATGAAAAAAATCAAGTCGGACTAGGGAACATATATTGCTTGTTTATCCCTTTTTTTATCAAATAATATAGAATACATTATCTTAAGAGAGATTCGTTCAAATGGTAAATTTTCACTAGAACTTGTAAAATTCAAAGTCATGGGAAATATTCTATTAGGTGAACTAAAAGTCTAAAGTGTATTTATTACATAATCTCATACATGTAGTAAAATATAGTGATTATTCTAGATTTAATTATGTTCTTCATTAGTACATACATATTAAACGCAGTGATAGGTATACATGCAAAATGTTATTGTAATTCTATCCCTTTTATCACAAAACACTATTACGGAATTTAATTAAATGAAAACAAAACTCTACAATATTATTTTTTTAACCAAGTCAAAAGAGGTAAGCTTCAAAAGTAAAATCAAAAACAATTATTTTTATTTTTTATAAATTAAAAACGCACAAAATTTGTCCGGTAGGGGACGTGTATTACTTATGCAATACTCTCAGGATGCTTGTTATAAATGTAAAGTTAAGAAACGTATCTGCTGCAAAATAAAAAAAAAATGGGGGGAGCAGCCTCCCCCCCCCCCGCTCCACAACTCCCCATCCCCCACCCCTGATGCTACGTGCCCGTGATGTGTATACACGGTGTGCTCTGGAGTATTCTTCTGTTATCCAAATTTAGACTCGACCACTACTCGGCGCACAGAAACTATAAATGAGACATTTTGGAGCAAAGTCCTGCTGCACCATTCACGCAACGGCTGAGATCTCGATATAATGGTTTGAATGAACTCATCCATTTACATAGATCCATGAGGAGGGGTTCAAATGAATTTTTTGACATTTGTTATGTAACAACTATATATATAATACTTTGAATCGAATGGTTTAGATAAAATCTATCGAATTAACACACTTGACTAGCAAATGTTAAATATAGTATCAATGTACATTTAGTAAGACACGCGAGTTTTGTGCCATTTCTAAATGATTGAAATTGCCCGACTGATCGAAAATCGGGTCACACCCCACTTTGGCGATTTAGTTTTTTCAGTAAACATTCTAGCTATAGGAATGCATTTATTTGTTTAAGTCCAAACTGATGATTCCCTTTACTTACATTGCGTTGCATATCCTGTTTTCTTTTTCATACTTTTGGAGGGGAGGGGGTGTCATGCAAAGTAGAAAGTCAGCTTGTTGGAGAGCAGTACTTGTTTTAAAGAAAGATGTTGCTCCATTTACCCGAATTTATTTACATTACAAAGATATGCTGCAGTGCGTTCATATATTTACAAAAGAAAATAATAGACATTGTTGCAATGACCCCCTGCCTTTTTTCCACCGTTTAAATATGGCTAATCTATTTCTAAATCAGGTTTACATAAGTGCATGGTGAACAGCCCTTTTACTTGAAAACTCTTGCTCACTGATGTTATTAAATCCTATATAACATTTTCATCAATTGTGAATGTAAATGGTGAACCGTTAAACATGCATCGGTACTTTAATCTTTTTTTGTAAAAAAATATTGATATTGTTTGCTCCCATTGTCTGCATTGTTTCGGAGAAAGCAACTTAGATATTGCCTGACGACGTCAGGCATTGATAGGCCTCCCATGTGTTAATGATATTTCAACTTTATTGTTCAGTGTTGTTAATAATGGTACATGCACATACACAAGAAAGTTTTATCAAAGCTGTGACATATTAAGTTTCAAAACTAAACTCCAAAAAGGCTTTTAGGAAAAAACACTTGTGTCATCTATCTTAGTATTTATCTTAGCAGAATTTGTTTCCGAACACATTTCAACCACTTGACGAGGGAAATTGATTCTTTTCGTCTTTAATAAAAAATACTTCCCTGTATTGATATAAATTTAAAAACACCTAAAGAAAGCTGTTTTTAGATGTTCTTAAATCTTCCTTTGACTAAGTAGTTTAAGTAGTTTAAGTTCAGATGGTCAGTAAAAAATGATTTTGTTTTTACAGCTGAGAATTATAATTGCATACAGCTTGCTTTTGAAACAGATGGCCGAAAAACGGCAAGCATACACTTTCTTCGTATTAACATTGTCCTATATATTTATGTTTGTTTATGTGATGACTCAATCTGCATACATATTGATAATGCAAAGCATATGGAACGCGTTTCAAGTTGCATATACGAAATATAATACATTTGAATTGAAAATAAAATAAAGACAAGTATACCATATCACAGAGACTCTCTTGTTGGAGAACAAAGGAACGATTCAATGCTGAAGTAAAACAAACCTAGGATAAATACAAAATTATACAAAGTATTAAACATTTGAATTGAAAATAAAATAAACACGTATCGTATCATCGACAATTTCTCAGTGACCAGTGAAGAGACGATAAAATGTTAGTGTTAGTACGAAATCCTAATTTCTTAAGATGGATTATGTCCTTTGCTGGCATAGATACATGTACTACTTAATATTAAGCCCATTCAGCATGGGGGCAAGTACAAGTAAAGCTATAAGATACGGTTTCTCTGTGGATGATGTTTAAAATGTAGCTGATTGGTCTCACACTGGAATTTAAAAAAAAAAAAATTGCAGCTAAACAGATGGAGATGATTTATTCCATATGTGTTCTTCACAAAAGCATACATGTATTACACTAAATAGTTCAACGGGCAGAATTCTATGCCCCCCTTTCTTTTATTGCATAGCACTATTATAGAATTCAATTAAAAAAAATAAATCTTTAAAAAAAATCAACATTTTTTAATAAAAAAAATAAGTACGCTTCATAAAGTTTTCCTAAAAAAGGGATATTAACTTTTGTAACAAAAAACAGTGCCAAAAATCAAATTTTCTTATTTTTTTGTTTACATCATTTACATTTAAAGGCTTTATCAACTTCAAAAATAAAACAAACACAAATTTAAAAATATATATATCTAAATAAAGTATCTGTCAAAACTTCATTTTATTTCCAAACGGATGCAACCACTTGACGAGAGAATCTCATTCTTTTGGCCTATGAAAACTTCCCTGTTACGATTTACATCAAAATAATGATAACAAGGTTTTATGAAATTGTTATCTACTTTTGACTCACTGTTTCATGTTTAGATGAACAGGATAGATAGTTCTTGTTTTGAAAGTTACAAAAAAAGAATTGCACACAATTTAATTTTGAATTGTTTCGTCGGAAGAAGACATACATTTCATAATATGTGTTGTGTATGCTGATAAATAATGCAAAATGCGAATGCGTTTCAATTTACTAAAACAAGGCATAAAACATTCATGTTGTAATTGAGAATAAAATGTTTATAAATCTACAATAGCATACTTTTTTGTTTCTACGAACTTTTCCGGCTTTTCTCCCGATAACGACAAGGTATACTACCAAACGATAAATGGCTTCGAGACTATATAGTATATTTTACAATGAAGCCCGAAGAGTAAACTATGAACGGTAATGTTACTTTAATGACAGTAGACATCTGTTTAACGTTTTCTTGTTTCAGTCTTAGGAATGTCTTCTCCTACTCAGTCTGTTTAGCGGAGATGAAGATGTAATAATTTGTCTTCTATGCACTGCTTCATAATTTTTTTTATAATTTTACAGAAGAAAAAACCCTCAATATGTGTATTGTTTACACCTCTGTGAATATTTCATATGTAAAATTAAAACGAAAAAAAACCATGCTATTTCATCTAACCATGAAATAGTTTCCGTGCTATTTTCCAATGATGAATAGTCATCGAAACTATTCCTCGGTGCATTCAAGTACCTTTGTTTTCCTTCTTTTTTTAAATACTGAACACCTCTGGTGAAATCCGAGTCGCGATGTTATATACATAGCAAGATAATTCTAATTCATTATCATCAACAAAATCGCAAAGTAGTTTCTTCAGTACGATAAAATACTTATTTACTAACTATTCTGACGAAAATTTATTGTCCTCCCCCACAGCAACTAATATTCCGTCGGCTTCGCCTCGTATTCTCTTGTATGTCAATGAACTGATTTTCGGCCTCATAGCAAGTAAACATGTATATATATATATATATATATATATATATATATATATATATATATATATATATATATATATATATATATATGGGTGTGGGGGTGTGGGTGTGGGTGTGTGTTTGCTCTGCGTATTTTGTCTCTTTTTATTTACAGTTTGTGTATATTATTAAACTGTCTTTAACCTACCCGCGTCTACTATATTTATTAATGTCTTACATCGATTAAAAATGTGCTGCATGAATGTATTCAGTGATATTTCAGTCATTGATTTACAGAAATCGTTCTTAGTTTATTTCAAATAAAGAAGGGAAATGTGTTGTTACCATCTACTTTTGATATTTAAATTGATCGTTGCACTATATATAATTCAAATTTTTGAAATGAAAAGGACGATAAAACACATGTAATGTGATATACTTTATCATTTTTACTAATAAAATGGCTACACTTATGATTGATACATTACTTTGGCGCGCTAAAGACCAAAAGCGTACATGAAAGTTTTCCTCGCGTATCACATAGTAGCTTATTCATGATTCATGCGCAAAGACATTTCCTATCCCCAAAAACACCCGCTCAAAATTGAAAACTGTCAAACCAAAGAAAGAAGTGAATGGTAAATCAATTTAATGAAATGTACATTGTCAACTTACAATTACATTTTTTCCGTCACGATGAAAAACTCTTAGTTTTAGGCAGATTAGAATATAATTAATGAATAAATAATATACATTAAATGCAAATAAATATTACACAAAAAGATATGCCAAACAATGTCGAATGCAATGAATTTCTATAAACGATTGTGAACGTTTTAGTTGCTTTAATTATAAGTGAACTGACAAGTTCAAACACCTACAACATTGACTTATGTATAACTGGTACTTTATGTACCTTCTACTTGTCATGCTATCGGATATTTATGTCTATATATAACTGGTACTTTATGTTCCTTCTACTTTTCATGCTATTGGATATTTATGTCTATATATAACTGGTACTTTATGCTCCTCCAACTGTTCGTGTTATCGGATATTTATGTTTATATACAACTGGTACTTTATGTTCCTTCTACTTTTCATGCTATTGGATATTTATGTTTATATACAACTGGTACTTTATGTTCCTTCTACTTTTCATGCTCTTTTTCTTTGCCCAACAGAATTTCTTTCATTTATTTTGAAAAATGTCTAACTTTGAAAGGAGACCGATTCTGATAGAGTAAACCGGCAAACTTTCTGAGATAATTGGTTTGAATGGAAAATTTATTGATACTGTCATTGGAAAAAAAAATAAAAATCGGACTATGCAGCTTATACATACACATTCTCAATTATTTCTAAAGATTCTTTTTTCAAGCCATTTATGTAAAACAACCGTTTATATATATTTTCAAACTTTGAAAGGAGACAGATTTTGTTAGAGTATACAGGCGAACGTGTTAAACTGAGATAATTTGTTTGTGTAATACTGTCATACCCCCCCCCCCTCCAAAAAAAAAAAAAAAAGAAATAAAAAAAATCGGACCATGCAGCTTTAACATACACATTCTCAAACACTGTTCACGATTCGTTTTCCAAGTCATTTATATAAAACATCCGTTTAAATGTATTTTTGTGTAGTATTTTAAATGAAAAAAAAATAAACTCATTAAAAATGAAAGGTGCTAAAATGAAGCCCCGGGAGTAAACACAACTCGTTTTTTTAGGCAAAGTTACCTATACACGCTTATGTAACGCCAAAGCTCGAGAATTTCTCAGCATTACCCCCCCCCCCCCCTCCTCAAGTCCATTACTTAATCTATGCAGTTATGAATCGATTTCCGTATACAATATGCTCAAGATATCGTTCATTGTGGCTTTTAACAGACAAAGTTATGTTAACTTTGAGAGAGAGAGAGAGAGAGAGAGAGAGAGAGAGAGAGAGAGAGATTTATTTCACTGATTCATTTATAATAGGAAACAAACATACTTAAATATAATTTCATGCACAAATTTAGATACAGGGACTGCACCCACCCCTAAAATAATTTTGAATAATTTTGAAACCAAAAAAAAAATTATAAAGAATTTTATAACGGCAATCTGTGTCCATCGGAGCGTTGTTGATGATAGCGATATGTGTTTAATGGCGCGACAATAAAAACCGCCTGGAACACCCCCCCCCCCACCCTTCCTTGGAAATTATATCATCACTCGGGTCACCCCCTCCCCTCCCTATAAAAGAGCTTTTGCATTTAATACATGTTTTTATTGTTCAGTTTGATCAAACTTGACTTAAAGGGAACTTAAAGATGGTTTAAAGACAACTTAAAGGGAGCGTAAAATGCCACTTAAAGATGCTTAAAGGTAGCTTAAAGATGGCTTAAAGGTGACTTAAAGAAGTTTGGACATTAAGGACCTATAAGCTCAGCTTAAAGGTGACTTAAAGGTGGCTTAAATATTGTATCTCCTTTAAGCCACCTTTACGCCACCTTTAAGCCACCTTTAAGCCGCCTTTAAGGACTTGCTTAAAGATTGTTTTTCACCCTGTGTCTTCATTCAATGCTTTGTTTTCCGCAACAACAGCCAACAGTTTTAGTTTTAACATACCATCTGCAAAATACAAAAGGGTTATAATTCATAAATTGCATTTCATAAAGACATTTTTTCATAACTTAATGCTAAGTTAAACATATAGTTGAATATTTCATAGTAACTAAAACTTCCAAAGAGATACACTGACTAATTTATTATAGACCTATTTTATCAATTATCTCAACTTTATTTCTTAAACACCACTGATTCAGTCAATCGCAAATCCCCGAGCTGCATGGGGTTGTGGAGATACATAATTTCCAAAGACCCTAGCCCCTTGTGATTTCCAAAGTGTGGAGCAACTAGCACATGAGTGGAGCAATCTTAATATAACTCAAAGTGATGCCAATGAGTTAGAAAGATCAACTCGCTTACAAAGTTCTGACCCGAGATAGTACACAGAGCGAAGTAAGAGAATTACTGCTTCCAACTTTCGACTCATAATGAGAAGGAAAAAGGACATTAATGAAACTTACATGAAAAATACCTTTCAAAAAAAGAGTTTTTATCCTCATCTACATCCTATGTGAAAGCTAATAAAATTGTTGCAAAGCAAATGTACATCAGAAATACAGTAAATCATCTTCATGAAGTTGGTTTGATAGTCAACCCTGATTTGCCTTTTCTCGGTGCAACACCTGACGGCATAATGTGTGAAAAATCAACAACGGCTATAATTGAAATCAAATGTCTATATTCTGTCAGAGACATGTCCATTTGTGAAGCCTGCGGAACAAGAAATGATTTTTTCCTCCAAAAAATGGTGATTTGTTTTCTTTAAAACACAGTCATGCACACTGGTATCAAATCCAGGGTCAACTTCTTATGTTTGGGGCCCCTTTTTGTGATTTTATTACATACACCAAGCAAAACTTCTATGTGGAACGAATTTATCCCCACATGCCCACTATGGATGCCTTGGTCAGAAAATTGTCCTAGTTCTACGTACAACACTTTAAGCCATTTGTGCAAAATAATTGATGCTAACTCAGTTACAGGGGTTAAAATTTTTTGTTTAGTAAACAAAGCTGGAGATCTGTTATAGTTTACATATGCTTTGTATTGATATCACTTACAGTCTAATATTATTTTTTATTGCTGATCGAATTATTCAATTATGAACACCTGTCTGCCAAAGTTTTATTGTTAAGAATTTTGTAATTTATGTACATTATTTGTAAACAAATAAGGAACTCCAGCTTTAATTGCATTTCAATGACATCTTTTCTCAATACCTGGATTCTAATTTTACTTCTAACATTAAAATTTGATAATTCATTCAGATTAAAATCTGTTTATACAAAAAACTAATTATCTTTAATCAAGTAAAGTTCGATTGATGCTAACGGAAAACGAAACTAATTGAAGCACCATTTTTGATATAAAGAAAATCAAATTTCTTTTTAGCATACATTACTTTCCATCCAATCGCGTTTTGTTGTTCTATGTGTCATAATGTACTGTATGTTAACACTTATTCTCAAACCTTTTGGTGATGTGACGTCAGTTCGCGCAAACGATATAATGAAAATTTGTGATTAAAAGGAGAAATACGCTGGGCATCGGAGATGTTAAGGAGGAAAACACTTCTGAAAAAATGGTCTTCTGTAAAGGTGTCAGTTTTTAAGACCGGAAGCTTCTTAAACATTTTAATATCCTAAAGGTTAGCCGACACCGTACTTGAAATCATTTCTAATCAATACGTTACAATAGCTAATCGACAAAAAATAAGACATTTACCTGTTTTAAAGAAATAAGAGTAATTGTTTAATAGTTTAAGCATAGTTGTTTATAACCGATGTAATCTGCGTAAAATTACAAAGCACGCTGGGCATTAGAGATGTTAGAAAAGAAAAACACTTCTGAAAGTGGCCTTCTGTAAAGGTGTTAGTTAGCTTCTTAAACATTTTAGTATCCTTAAGGTTAGCCGACACCGTTCTTAAAATTAGTTCTAATCAATAAGTAGCAAAAGCTAAATGACAAAAAAAAGACATTTAAAGAACCTGTTTTAAAGTTATAACAGTAAAATTTTGATAGTTTAAACATATTTGTTTATAACCGATGTAATCTGCGTAAAATTACAAAGCACGGAACATAATAAGAAAACCAAACAGACATTGTTGTCCAAAACAAAGAATGATCGGAATGTAATGACATTGCCCAGTATACCAGTAAGGTTATTCCTCTTAAATATACGTTATCATAAACCAATTAAGATATCCTTGTCAAATGTTGATAACTTTTGCATGATGTAAAAAGTAATATTGGTCTTCTTTCAAAGGAAACGATTTACGTATAATGCAATGTCCTGTATCATTGCAATATTAGTCACTGCTACAATTGATTTTATAAGCGCACTTTATAAGTATTAATTCCTTTAGAATCTGTGTCACTAAAATACAGTTAATCAAACAATATTTTTTGTGGTTTTTTAATCATTATTTCATTAAATAACTGTAATGTTTTATGCTTATTTATTTAACCGAACTTGCTGATTAATCATGCAGCATACAAAAACATATTACTTCTTCATTGTTGAATCAGAGTTCCTTGTGCATACTGAATCTGAAAGAAAAAGTAAAGTTTTAAACTATATTCATTGCTTTATAACTTTTTCCTGCATATTTAAACTTTTTCAAAACGTTACATTTAGATATTAAATATCCTCTTGAAATCTGCTTTAGTCTTCCTTAAAATAGATTTTGTTTTGTTTAAGACAACAAATATATATATATATATTTTATAATTAAACTAAAGGATTTTCTATTATCAGTATAAAAAATGAAATAAACATTGCAATGTATAATAATGAATTTGGTGGACACGAAAATTAAAAAAAAATCTTACTAATTATTGATATGCTTGAAGCATTTCCTCAAGGAAAGTCTCATGTTAGAAATAGTGACTGGGTATGTATAGTGGACAACAATAACGACGTGCGACACTTGGGCAATGACGCTGTTTGCCACTGAAACTTTCCAACGTTCAAGATCCTTAGAGTG
Organism: Magallana gigas; assembly: GCF_963853765.1. Classification (NCBI taxonomy): domain Eukaryota; kingdom Metazoa; phylum Mollusca; class Bivalvia; order Ostreida; family Ostreidae; genus Magallana; species Magallana gigas. The sequence goes on along the minus strand of NC_088853.1, from coordinate 66,083,700 downwards.
GTCGTTATTCTGTAACGTCAATATGTTAAAAAAAACAAATATTGTAAACGTTTTATATTTGGCGGGAAATAGTTTTTGAACAAGTCGGCGTGAATTTGAGTTAGCGTATTCTTAAATGTGAATCGTACTTTCCTTAAACATATATGCATGGCAATTAACGATGTACTTGATTTCGCGGAAGCAGAACACAGTAAAATTTCACTGTTCAATCTGACGATACAATAAGCAGCATGGTGTTTTCTTTTACCAAAGAAACCTGCCTTCTTTATTGTTATCTATTCTCAAATTTTGTAAAGTACATACAATGTTGTTAGAAACTAGTCTAGCTGAGTATATTTTTGATTTACATGTACCAGTATTTGGTATCATATTGATGACGTCACAAGCATCTTATTCAATACAAATTCCTCAGATTTACAAAAGTGTCAAACAAAAAAAGACAAAAAATGTAACACTGCCCCGAGTATTTTGAAAGAATAATCTTCAAATATCAAAGGCAAATGACGTATAGCACTAATAATGTTCGTACTAAAAACATTTGACTTGTTGTTAATTAACGGGGCATTTTTAATAAAACTACAAAATTTGAGAGAGTTTGTGATAAATAATGATATTGTTTATTTATAGGGATTAATAATTTCATTCTAAAAGTGTAAATATGAAACAAGAACTAATTGTCGATAAAAAAAAATAGTGTAGCATGGATAAAATTATTTCAGAGCAGTTTTACACATTTGATTTTTTGTTAAGGTAAAATAGTAATATATGTTTTACTTTCAAGTGATGCAATAAAAGAAAAGTTTAATTGAAAGACTTCATTCACGAGTAAAATTATAGTCTTTTTTTAAAGAAAACATTCAGTTCATATTAATATTCAGAATTGTTTTCATAAGAAAAATAAACAATTGTTTAAAAGAAAATTCAAATTGACCATCATTAACCTTGGAGTTGCCTTAACCTACAGGCTTAATTATCAACTTTAAGAAACGGATTCTACTTAGCTTTAAAGTTTTCAAATCAACCACCCATAAAAATAATTTACGTAAAGTTTGATTTAATTTTACTCAATGGTTCTGGGATTAAAAAAAATGTACCCAAAAATAAATCTAACAGACAGACAGACGGACAAAAACAAACGGGCAATTGCGAAAAAAAAGAAAAGATATATTATTATTAAAACCGCTCTCTTGATAGTTGATTTATGTGAATTAAAAGATGAAAAATCTTATCTAAAGTCTTCACATTAATCCTATATGTATTATTCTATTTAAAAAATGAATTAAAAATCGCCATACGTTTTGACAGACACTTCATAACACGAGATCAGAATGTCTGTTTCAATTTCTCATTTTTTAGTTTTAACAATTTAAAAGAGGATCCACTTGAAAAAGAATATTTACTCACCTGTTTAATTTCATGAGCTTCTGTATTAAACAAAAGCACAGTGAGTTTGTGTTTCTTATTTATTTCAAACGATATGTTAGCAAGGTTTGTAGACATTCCCGATAAATACAGATTGATATATACGAAACCATCTTCGTCTGCTTCTAAAAAAGATAATCCGTTTCTCGAAGTCTTGGCATCATATATCGATGCATTAAACGTACTTGAGGGTAAAATGGTGGTACTAGCCAGGGCATGGCAAACTAAAAAATAAAATGATATAACATTATCGTTAAAGTGTGCACTAATAAACCATTAAAATTGTTGTAAACTGTTTACAAATTTTTTATTTGCGAGCGAGACATTTTAGCGATTTTCGCGAGAACATCGTTGTCGCGAATGTTCCCCGCCGCGACCCAGCCCTTGTCGTGTATATTTTTATACGGTTTATTCGCGAAAATTAGTCATTGCAAACCAGTTTGTGTCCAGTTAATCGCTAATAAATGTCGTCGCCAATAAAAGTTGGCTTACAATAATTCATTTGTCTAGTCATAGAACAAACCCCTCTTCTACTTTGAATCTTTAAATTGATATTTCTGGTTTTATAATAAATACGGTGCATGACAAAATCCAAACTAAATTATATTCACATTTAAATAGCTTGATAGTTATCAGGAAACCTGTTGATAATTAGGTATACCATTGAGGGAGTCAGCAAGATTCCAATTCTGCAAGAAAAAACACTTTATAAGCTTTGGGAAATAAGTCTGCCTTGAAAGAAATGGAACCTTGCTGTCTATCTTAATATAATACTTTACTGTCATTATAAACCCGTTCAATTCAATATAATTTTTCCTATACCTCACAAGGTAACATGTCAAATTCAATAAAATCAGATAGCATGACGAATTGTAACGTAGGCAAGTTATAAAGATGAATAAGTACAGTCAATCAAAAAACGACGTTGCAACGATAATCAAATCATATGGTCATGCATATTAAAGATTTATTTCGGAATAATACTAAACTTTCTCCTTGGTTATTAGAAATAACTAAGTGATCTACATTGTTTTTTATAAGCTCATCGAACCTATTTGTAGGGAATTGGTCTACATTAAAGGTATTTAGTTTGTTTACAACAATTGTTAGGCTATTAGCCATTAAGCTATTAGCCAATCATATCGAATTACTCTGATACAATGAAAAATAAGTAGAGTTTAAAAAAAAACACATATTATCTTTTTATAATATTTGTCGTTTTGATATCGCCATAAATTAAAAAAAAATCGCACCTTTTTTACATCCTAATGTAACAAATACAAAATAAATTTTAAATGTGTACTTTCTGCTTTCCAACTTGCATGCAAGTATTTGATTTTAAGTTATTTTCATGTACATGCACTAGATTGAAGAAAACGCTTGAAAGTGCGTCATAGATCTGCATGTTCCTTTGATGATTTTAATAAGGGTGTCATAAATTGCTTGAAAACTAAAAAATTCCGGGATTACACCGACAATCTTCTAAAATTTTTGTAATCCATTTCTCGTAATAAAGTGAATTAAATTCAAACATTTTGTTTTCTTTACGCTGCAGTTTTTGGGCTATGGACAAATACAACAGTTTTCTTTTCTCGTCTGAGCCGTCGGCGTCCCTGTGGTATTTATTAAAGCGGCTAATAATTCTTGTGGAGAACAGTTTCTTTTAAGCATATATTTATTGGATTATATGTTTGCATACTCTAGAAATGTAATCGTATCACTACTTTTCTCAATGCCTTTTCTGGGGTTTTTTATTATTAATCTTTTATTGTTGGTTAGGCTCGGCTCGGACAATTACTTAAAATGGAACAAGTAACATTTGTGTAAGATAATATGGAGCTCATTTATGTGTAAGTGTCACAAGAAAAACTAGTATAATAATTGTTCTTGAACAATTAGAGGTCTTTCCACCTTAATAAAGGGTGTTAAGAAAGTTCGTTCCGTGATTTACTTTAGCCTAGATTCATTAATAAACAACTCGTTTGTAAGTTTTTTTTATTTTTAATAACCAGATAGACCACCTTTGTTTTTCAGTACATTTTTAATTCTGTAAGGCATTGAATGAATTAAAGAAATCAAATGTTTCTGAGGTATCTCCCTCCATGCTCGTTGAAGACGGCGGCGTAATTGGTCCATGGATGTCGGGCGCGGATCCTTGTAGGCCTCACTGTCCAGAATACTCCAGAGATTTTCTATGCAGTTTAGATTTGGGGAATTGCCCGGCCATTCTTCTTTCGAAATAAAGTTTGGTAAATTATCTTTACACCAATTCTGTGTTACTAGGACAGTGTGAGGTGTCGCACCATCTTGAACAGACGTAGCGTGTCCTGGATATTGAACCAACTTTCGTCCATCAATCCTGCCAGTGTTTTTTTGTCGATTCAGTGCAGGTTTAAGTTCTTTTTGAAGAAGATTCAGTGCAGGTTTAAGTTCTTTTTGAAGAATTTTATCCACATAATATTTTGCATTTATAGTTTTGCCGGATGGAACAATGTGTAGCTTTGACAAACCGTTTACTCCCATTGCACCCCAGATCATGACTTTGGCGCTTGACTTGACGCAGCTGACGTCGGGTACCTCATCTGACTGGGACCCCCACACAACCTCGTCTTGTCGGTTCGGAACATGAAACAGATATTTTGAAGATTCGTCACTGAAGATGTAGTTCTCCCAGTCCTCAGCTGTCAAGTGCTTGTGATCACGAGCAAATTTCAATCTTTTTTGTCGTTGTGTTTTCGTCAGAAGCTGATTTCTTGATCGCTTAAATGCCTTCCATTTTTTTACTTTCCGCAAATAATTAAACACAGTCACATGACTTACATTAAAGCCCGAGTTCTTGAGTTCCTTGCTGCATTTTCTTGTTGATTTTCCTCTTTTGTATTTTATGTTCTCGACTTTCCTTTTAACTACGCCTACTATTTTCGATGGTCGGCCTGATCTCGGTTGGTCGGCGAGCTGTTTATTTTGCTCTCGCCTGCGTCTCCACTTTGTTACCCATCGCTCACTTTTACACAGTTGTTTAGCCACATCCTTCACACCGATTCCTGCATCTAATAAAGCCAAAGCCTGGGCTCGTTCGTTGACAGTATCGACACTTGTGCAAGACGTCTGCTTTTTCACCGAACTCGTCATTTTGTTTGATGACGTAATAGACATAAATGTTTACATCACTCTATGACACCACCAGAGAGTGCACATAGGGGAAGATAACTGATGATATGTTGAGAGAAAATTCTCTAGTATAACCAGTGTGAATTTGAAACAGAAATATTGCTTTTATCAATTTATTTTTGTCAATTTACAACCAGAACGAACTTTCTTAACACCCTTTATGTTTAATCACTTGCTAAAACGTTTAATAAGGTTTATAAAAACTTATCGTTTTGCCTTGGACTAGAATGAATTGATGTCATTTGATGAATCGTGTCACGTGATAGCCTTAACAATTTCTTAACACGGCGAGCGTCAAAATTTAAACAGCAACAAGCCAGACCTAACGTTATTTGAGCTGATTTTATATTCAAACGTTCAATCATACCTTTACATATAATGTTTAAGCCCCAAAATATTTAGAGTGAACCCGTGACGTAATATTGCGGTCCTACAATAGCATCCATGTTTGCACAGACATCTGAGGTGGAAGGTAGCGAAATTTGAGAATTAAGCTATGAATTTAATTGTTACATATTATCTTTTTTTGTTTACATATCACACTTTCGGTCCTCCACAAAACAAAAACTTATTAGGTATTTTTTCTGACTGTTTACAATGTTTTGGGTCAGTAATTCCATAGACTTAGCCTCGCCTTCAAGGAACTTTACCATCGCTACAAAAATCTGTAAACAGTCAGTAGCAAACCTAATAAGTAATATCATTATACTTGTAATATATGTCGTAATAGAAATTGAGAAACTAACAACGAATCCATCAACCATTTTTTTAAAAAAACAAACAAGTTGATTAAACAGGACTATCAACAGTCTCGCTTGAAGTCATCTTTTCGTAAGTCCTATGGTCGATACAACGACCTTTTCAGCAACTACAATTTTCCACTGGGTTGCATGCTGACTGACGTTTTTTATTCTAATATTTAGATTTTTTCCCGATTACGACAAAGAGCAGACGACGGATGTGACCGGTCAGCAGAGGATGCTCACTCCTCATTGGCACCTCATCCTACCTTTATCTAAGTCCGTGTTGCTCTGCTTTGAATTTGTATTTCGTTTTATGGATTTTTGAGACGATTCACGGTTTGTTAAAGTATTGTCATTTTTTATGAGAATTTTTTTTCAAACCATTGCTTTGAGTACTCCCTGTTGTTTATCGTAAATTTATTGTCTTTCGGTTACTTTTCTGATTTGTTCACACTTACTTTGAATAAAACTGATGTACTCCCAAGGTGAATATTCTTTACACATGGCTAAAAATATAAAATCTAACGATAAACGAGAGTGTTCTAGAGGCTAGCTGTCTTTGTACAATATGAATGTGTTGACTGTCAAAACAATTTACACTTGAGTAACCACAGGACTATGATGTGATACCTGACTAACCAAATTGAATACCTTATTACGAAGACCAGCAAGCTATTGAAGACTTTACAACAATTCTATATTTCTCAAGATATGAAGATTTAAAAAAAAGACCGAGACCTTTGACTTTTATGTCACTTTGTTCGACCAGGGCAGACCCTCCCATTCCAAACGGCCCAACGTCTTTTTGATAAATAATACAGTTTTAAGCGATGTTATTGATATTTAAATTCTTTCAGGGGGAAATAACTACTAAAAGGGGACCTCAGATCCTTTCAGTATAATATAATGAAGAACCCTGTATGTGTACTGAAGACATTGGTAAAAGTTCTAAGTCTCTATCTCTTATGGTTTCTGGGGAGTAGCGATAACAAGTATTTCGTACAATAGGGCAATAACTGTGCAACTCTTTTAAGGTAGGGGCTGTAGGGCTATATTTACAAACATTCTGAGAGTACGGCATAAGCAATACACGTCCCTTACCGATTTGTACTATAACGTGGAAGCTTCGGTGCATACACATATTTTAGAACAGTTATACACGAGATATCATGCTTTATTCAACCCGATAATGAATCACATTGTAATAATCCAAAAACAGATGTGCCGATTAGAGTAACAACACAATGTTTGACACTATTTTACATAATTTATTTGTTTTTTAGAAATGATAAAAGGAATGAACTAGCAACGCAAGATACCAATACTGACCACACACTGGCCTCAATACGAACAGAACCCGATAACGAACCAAAACATTAAAAAACTGGAATATAAAGGATTAATTTTTTCGGAAATATGTCAACCAGACGCTACAAAAGTGTAAATTTGATATGTATTTTGACAGTTTAAAGCTGTTCAGAAGAAACTGAAGTGGGAAAGACAGACGGGCGAACTGAAGGACGCAGAGGAAAGCAAAAGTCCCTTCCGATGAAACCGGTAGGGAACTAAAATGTCTTACAATGTCCTACTACATCTATGAAACAGTTTTCTATCTCACCCTCAACAAATGAAATATAAAAACTCATGAAGAGATTCTCAATTCACCTTGACCATTATCCTTTATGTCATTTTCATCGGCCAATGTAGACGCTCGTATCCAAGGTGGTCAGAAGTACCTATGATATATATTTAAATAGTTGGTTGTGATTTAATGAAAATTTAAATACTTTCAGAGGCAATAACTGTAGAAGGTGGCCTCAAATCCTTTTAGTATGAATACATTGAAAAACACTCTAGGTGTTCTGAGGACATTGGAAAAAGTTCTATGTTTCTATCTCTTATGGTTTCGGAGGAGTAGAGAAAACACGCATTTCCTACTCAAAGGGATATAACTCTGTAATTTCTTGTGGGTCATTTGATACCATAACTTTAAATGAATAATTACATATAATTTAAATTGTTAGGATAACTCTAATAACAAAAAAGTCACCCCGAGATAAATAGAAAAAAAAGACGAAGAATAAACTAGTAGACAAAAACGTATTATTATACTTTTGATATACATTAAAATAGAATTAGATAATACCACGAAGCCATCACCATTTTTTTAAGAGATTCTTTTGTTATTTCAAGTGAATACCTGTTGTTTATTGCAAATGCCTTTACAATACTTTTATGATTTGTTCCCCGTTACTCTGAACAAAAAGTGCTCGCTAGGTTTAATATACTTTACACAAGCCTATAAATAGAAAACCTAACAATGGTAGAGGGTGCTCATGTAGCTGTCTTTGTGACAATGTGAATGGGTTGACGTTAAAAACAATTTACACTTCAGTAACTATAGGACCATGATATGATACCTGGCCGACCAAATTGAATACCTTATTGCGTTATCCAGCAAGCTTTTCGAAACTTTACAAGAAGTCTGTATTTTTTTAAGATATGAAAATTCATAAATTAACAATTTTTTAAAATATGTATATCACTTAATTTTTATCGAATAATTTATAATGCATTCTGGAAAGAGAAAGCCGGTCAAGTAGTCAATTTTCAGTAGATCTTGTAGAGTTAAAGATTATGTAATTGTCTGCAGATCAAATAATTTCTGACTTTAACTTTAGTAGTTAGCAAATGAATATTAAAATCGTGAGACTCAAATAAACCACCAACTATAAAGTACAAATATCGAAAGAATAATAAAATTATGAGAGTTTTAAAATTTTAATAATGCAGTGGTTATTTTAGATGTCATAATATTCTTCATGGGTAAACACACACATATAGAATGTGATTAAAAGAAATCAAAACAAATCTCTACACTTACACTTAAAAAAGTCAAAAGAAGAAATTCAAAATTATAATCGAAATCGTCATGCTTTAAATTAATAGTGCATTAAAATCCTTTTTATATCTTTTTGAAACAACTAATCAATCAAATGCGTTTTATCGACTTAAACATTAGTTATTAAATAATACAGTGATTATTTTAGATGTCATTATATTCTTCACGAGCAGTACTTTCATGATAGGCCTCTCATGTGTTAATGAGGTTTCAGCTGTATGGTCAAGTGTTGTTAATAATGACCCATATACATACACAAGACTGCTTTATTAAAGCCATGGCATATTGAGATTTATAAACACACTCTAAAAAGGCTTCAAGGAAGAAACATTGATGGCAGCACGTGCACTCACTTGTGTTATCTATTTTAGTACTTATCTTGGCCGAATTTGTTTCCGAACACATGTCAACCACTTGGCGAGGAAACTTTATTATCTTTGTCTTTAAGAAAAAACTTCCCCGTTCAGATATAAATCAAAAACACAAAAAGGTTGTTTTGCAATGTTTATCTTCTTTCGAATTAGTATTATAAGTTTAAATGGAAGAGATGTTTTTGTTTTCTAAGGTGAAAATTATAATTGTATACAACATAATTTTGAAACAGGTGGTCGGAAAACGTCAAACATGCATTTCCTACGTGTTGCCTTTTTTGTTTATGTAATGAGTTAATCTGCATACAACTCGATAATGCAAAGCATATGGAAAGCGTTTCAATTTGTAGAAACAAAGTATTTAATACGGACAAAAATAACATGTAGTAAAATATAGTGATTATTCTAAATTTAATTATGTTCTTCATTAGTACATACATATTTAACGCAGTAATAGGAATACTTGCAGAACGTTATTGTAATTCTATTCCTATTTTCACAAAACACTATTACGGAATTTAATTAAATCAAAACAAAACTCTACAATATCATTTTTTAAACCAAGTCAAAAGAGGTAAGCTTCAAAAGTAAACTCAAAAACAATTATTTTATTTTTTACAAATTAAAAACGCACAAAATCTGTCCGGTAGGGGGCGTGTATTACTTATGCAATACTCGCAGGATGTTTGTTATAAATGTAAAGTTAAGAAACGTGTCTGTTGCAAAAAAAAGTGGGGAAGCAGCCCCCCCCCCCCCCAACTCCCCATCCCCCACCCATGATGCTACGTGCCCGTAATGTGTACACACGGTGTGCTCTGGAGTATTCTTCTGTTATCTAAATTTAGACTCGGCCACGAATCGGCGCGCAGAAACTATAAATGAGACATTTTGGGCGCAAAGTCCTGCTTTACCACTCACGCAAAGGCTGAGATCTCGATCTAATGGTTTAAATGAACTCATCGATTGGCATAGATCCATGAATAAATTGTTTGACATTTGTTTTATAACAACTACATATACTTTGGATCGAATGTTTTGGATGAAAGCTATCGAATTAACACACTTGACTAGCAACAGATTAAAAAAGTAATAATGTACCTTCGTGAGATACGCGAGTTGTGTGCCCTTTTCTAAATGAATGAAATCGCCTAACTGATCGAAAATCGGGTCACACCCCACTTTGGCGATTTAGTTCCTTCAGTAAACATTCTAGCTATAGGAATGCATATATTTGTTTAAATCAAAACTGATGATTCTTTGGTAATGATGAAAATCCAACACCAATTTTTACTTACATTGCACATTAATAGACAATGTAACAACTTGTTGCAATGACCCCCACCCTTTTTCCCACCGTTCAAATATGGCTAATCTTTTTTTTTTTTTAATCAGGTGTACACAAGTGCATGGTGAGCAGCCATTTTACTTAAAAACTCTTGCTCACTGATGTTATTCCATCCTATATAACATTTTCAACAATTGTGAATGTAAACACTGAATTGTTAAACATGCATCGGTACGTTAATCTTTTTTGTAAAAAAAAAATCTTGATATTGTTTGTTCCCATTGTCTGCATTGTTTCGGAGGAGGCAACTTTCAGACCTTAGATATTGTCTGACGACGTCAGGCAATGATAGGCCTCTCATGTGTTAATGATGTTTCAACTTTATTGTTCATTGTTGTTAATAATGACACATGCACATACACAAGAGTGTTTTATCAAAGCAGTGACATATTGAGCTTTAAACATAAACTCCAAAAAGGCGTTTAGGAAAAAACACTTGTGTTATCTATTTTAGTATTTATCTTAGCGGAATTTGTTTCCAAACAAATTTCAACCACTTGACGAGGGAAATTGATTCTTTTCGTCGTTAATAAAAAAAACTTCCCTATATTGATATAAATTTAAAAAAATCCAAAGAAAGTTGTTTTTAGATGTTCCTAAATCGTCCTTTGATTAAGTAGTTTAAGTAGTTTAAGTAAAGATGGTCAGTAAGAGATGATTTTGTTTTTACAGCTGAGAACTATAATTGCATACAGATTACTTTTGAAACAGATGGTCGAAAAACGGCAAGCATACACTTCCTTCGTATTAACATTGTCCTATATAATCATGTTTGTTTATGTAATGACTCAATCTGCATACTTATTGATAATGCAAAGCAAAGGATGAATACACAATTCAAACAGTTTCAAGATGGATTATGTCCTTTGCTGGCATAGATACTACTTAATATAAAGCCCATTCAGCATGGGGGCAAGTACAAGTAAATCTTTAAGAAACGGTGTCTCTGTGGATGATGTCTAAAATGTAGCTGATTGGTCTCATACTGGAATTTAACAAAAAAATTGCAGATAAACAAATGAAGATGATTTAGTCCATATGTTTGAGTGTTATCTACAAGAGCATACATGTAATACACAAAATAGTTCAACGGGCAGAATTATATGGCCACTTTTTTTTATTGCATAGCACTATCATAGAATTCAATTACAAAAATAAATATTTACATAATCAACATTTTGTAAACAAAACAATAAAAAGGTACGCTTCATAAAGTTTTCTTAAACAAGGATTATTGACTTTTGTCATAATAAGCAATGCCAAAAATCAAGTCTTCTTAAATTTCTTTAAATAATTTACAATTGAAGGCAATGTCAACTCTAAAAATAAAACGAACATAAATTTTGAAAGGAGACCGATTCGGCTAGAGTAAACAGGCGAACGTGTTTAACTGAGATAATTGGTTTGTATTGAAAATAATGTGATACTGTACCCACCCCCCCCCCCCCAAATAAAAAAAAATCGGACCATGCAGCTTTAACATACACATTCTCAAACACTTTTCACGAGTCTTTTTTCAAGTCATTAATATAAGACATCCGTTCAAATGTATTTGTGTGTGGTATTTTAAATGAATATAATAAACTAATTTAAAATGAGAGGTGCTAAAAGAAGACACATTTTAAATAAAGCCCCGGGAGTAAACACAACTCGTTTTTATTAGGCGAAGCTACCTAAACACGCTTATGTAACGTCAAAGCTCTAGAATTTCTCAGAACGATTCATTTATCCCCAGCACCCCCTCCCCCTTTTCAGGCCCCTTACTTAACCATTTCTATGCCACAGGGCCTATTTGAATATTTACGTTAAGTGCCACAGGGTCTATTTGGGCCTATGGCAATTTGAAAAAAATATATATTATAATAAAAAAAAAATTAAAATATTCAGGTTCTGTTTTTCATTATTTATTTTTTAAATTTGTATCAATAAATATCGTATGATATATGTGATTAGTGAAATACTGCGGATAACGTCACAACGTAAAAAATGACATCATAATAATGACGTCACTACGTCACACAGCGCCAACTCGTTGTCTGCCTTTTACCATGGCTGGCGTATGGTTTTTGTGAATAGATCCCCAGGACTTTTCCCTCAGAACCGGAAAATAATACCTGTCCTAATGCACAACCTGTACCAAAGGAAATGCCCCCTCCCCCACAAGAGCAAGACCAATCATACTTTTTCCTACTCTGCCATATTAACCTGGGGCTCGTTTAACATAACTGAATTTTGACTAAAATCTATCCTAAGTCCAACAAATTTTCATAAGATCCAACCATAGCTCATAAATTTGTCATATCTTAGGATAATCTTAAATACGGTCTTAAGTCCAACTTAAACATGGCGAGAGCTAATACTTTAGTCCACCACCGAGGGCCGAGTATATTTTGAGTGTGCGCGACTTTTTTTTATTTTCTACTGCCGTTAGTGCTGATTAAAAAAGATCAAATAAAACACATCGGTAATATCCATACGTTTTTTTTTTAATTTAAACCATAAATCGGGTAAAAGGCTACTACATACAGCATTGTTCTCTTTTATTGTATAATATGCAAGAAATTGAGATAATATGAATCGCTTGAAGGAGACCGTGTGTCTTTTTTTTTTTACTTAGAATTGAAATATTGACAAAGCACGAAAGGAAGCATGTACTTCATGTTTACTTATTTTTCATTCAGAGTTAATTAATGAACGGCAATATAAACTGCAATATGCCAAATAAGGAGGAATGGGGCACTGAAAAAATAACATGTACTTTGATATGATCCTAGAACAAAATTTTAGTCAGATGATCAACATTAAAAAAATTCCATCTGGTAACATTTTACTGAAGTTTTCATGCATGTGAAAGAACAAAACTGAATCTTTGGACAGAAAAACAAGAAATGCATGTAATAACTTATTTGGAGATGATGGTGATGCTTCTTCGTCAGTGTTCGAGATCAAGAATTCAGTGCACACCCGCATCCCCACCCCCTGCGTGCGCGCTTCAAGTCCTATTGATACCTTTTTCGTATTTTATGTCCCTTCTTCAGAGCATTTTAAACAGAGACATTCTTTCTTAAAACTAAATTTCAACCGTGTGTCTAAAATTGGACACCGCACATCATAGACATTTAATTTTCACACAGATGGTTCTGTCCGCACGGCCTTTCAAGTCATTACCTGTTTTATGGTCACAAAAAGCATCTACTGTGTGTACAGGCGAAACTTTAGCGGTAAAGGAAGAACAGATTTCTAGGAGTGTAATATACTTTATGAAAATACTTTTTATTCTTTCAGTTTATGTATAATTTTAGTATATAAAATATATGAATGTTTTAACCACAAAATTTTATCATTGTTATATTTTAGACAACTCAGTTGGTCAAGCGGATTTAATCACTAAAACAAACTGTAAGACCACAAGTTGGTAAAAAAAAACACTCCTTAGCTCCAATCGAGATATAGAATCGTAAATGTCTTGCATATCATAACTGTCATATTTCATCGTATGATGATGCCTATGTGTAATCGTTAACTTTCTTAGGTCTATATTGTTTTTAATTCTTTGACTATTTGAACTATAATGTAAATCACAATCGTAGTTGTATCTATAAATAATGATAAGATATTAGAGAACATTAAGAACAAGATTATAAATCTTTTTTCGAGAGTTCAAACGTTTACAACTGACGATCGTGATTGTCAATATTACACGTATGATGTGGTAAAAACTTTGTATGGAATAAAATGTAAAAATTAAATTAGTGTTCACCTGTCCGAGAAAAGGAAGATTTTAAAACATACAGATAATTTAAAGCTACATAGTCTGATTTTTCTGGCTATGAGAGTATCAAATATTTTCTATACGGACCAAATTTATTAAAAAGATGCCTATTTACATAAGCAAAATCCGTCTCCTTTCAAAGTTTGAATTATCTAAAGTTCATAAACAAATTCTGTATGAGAACACAAAAATCAAAACAAACAAACAAACCAACTCCATCTTGGGAATGTTCAGAAACGGGCACCGTTTGGTTTCATTTCAGAATAATTGGGTTTATTCAACCCGCATGTAATGTATCGATTGTATACAAAACACTTCTCCAAATATTAGTAAATAAAATGTACCGATGTTTATTTTTGATTTGAATGTTTTTCAAAGTCGTAATACAACCATATCCGCCTTGACCTCAGCAGCGAATTTTATCATGAGACGAAAGAAATGAATACAATTTATGTCGTTTGTTTTTGTAAATAAATTGTGTACATCACTTTTTCATTAAAATATGACTTAATTGACCTTGAAAACTACTGCAATGTATATTATGATACACATACTTAGCAAAGCCATCGTATAAAAGCGAACACAATTTTTTAAATGAAATCGGGCATAGCAGTTTTAAAAAATTCACGATTTTTCTGTTTACGAAATCATTAATACAGTCATTTGGGGTATTTTGAATAACACTTTTTGTTCAACTTGATTGTAAAATATGTGTTAAAACGCATGTTTAATACACTTCGTTGTGTTGGTCCAACAGAAAGATCATACTCGTTCATGTGCGGACCTAGAAAGGAGTGCATGGACTACTCCTTCCATCTCTTGGAAAATTCAAATTAATAAGATTACATAGCAAAATTCCCGAAATAAGCCCAAACCCTCTCTCCAACTTTAGAAAACAAAATTATCCCTCGGACGCCCCCTGGCAAAGTTTTCTGGATCCGTGCATGCGGTAACAAACATACACTGTATCAATTTTCTCGCTTAATAAAGCAATATCATACAGTGTAATGAGAAATGAATATTTAGCAGCGTTTTCATCACACAAATTCCCTTTACTGAGGTTAGCCAGAAGATTTTAATCAGAAAATAATTTATAAATGTATGTCATTTCTTCTTTAAAGTCTCTATATATAAATCACTGGCGTCGGAAGCAAATTGAAAGACTAATCCTCAGAAATATTGACAAGTAAAAAAAAATAAAAGACTAATTCCCAAAACCATGAAAATCCTAATCCGTGTGTGTGTGTGTGTGGGGGGGGGGGATACGTATAGTTCGAACAATTTTTTTTTTAGATCATGATACTCCTAATCCGTGGGGGGGGGGGGGGGGGGGGTAGTATACCTATACCTCCCTTACAACAAATATTACATTTTTTCCACATCATGAAATTCCTAATCCGAGGGTGGGGGAGGAATAGACTGCCTATGACCCCAACTTTTTAACATTTTAATCGTTTCAATTTAAATTTCGGAACAATTATGTTTCCGGCGAGAAAAAGTGGGGGGGGGGGGGGGGGGCTCAATGATGCTATGTGCCTAATGGTTTGGTCTATCTTTGCAAAAAAAAAAGTGGGATGGAGCCCCCCTTAGCCCCCCCCCCCCCCCTCCCCCGATTCCGACGCCTATGTAAATAACATTGCAGGTGGTGACTGTTGGAGAGTTTAATTTGTTCATGTTTTGTACATTGCAGTGCGATACATCAAACTTCCTAAAACACGGAACGCGGGGTGATTCGAAATACCCCCAAATGACTGTACGAGCATAAACTTGGATGGACGTTTTTGCTTGCGTGATTTCATAGAAATGATTATTTTATAAAACGAACAAGAAATTGCTAACCAATCTAGCACTGTCATTCTTTGTATGTTTGTCTGTCTGCCTATCTAACACACATGACAAATTAATTCCTTTTTGCGAATTTCTTAAAGCAATATGAGCTGCGATTTTCATGCTGAAATATATTTTTTACGAAAGTGTTATTTTCTACTAAATTGACAAAAATATCATGTTTTTTAAAGTTTTGTTAGCCATATCTTTATTGGAAAGCCGTAAAGAAGCCTCGATTGAAGCAAATTTGAATTATTGTCCTGTACAAAAATTGATCCGCGGTATAATCCTTCGTAGAAAAATCTTTCTTCTGACGAAATTAGTGATTCTTTCAAATTATTTTTATCATAAGGGTTTAAGTTACATGCAGACTAATCATGCTAGTATTTTTGCAGAAAAATAAAATTCTAAAAAATACAGCTCATATATTGCTTTAAACTGCATCATGATAAACCTTTACAGCTGCAGCCAGCAATACCCGCCTCTTGAACACTAACATATTTGCGTTATACTAATTAATTAGTTTTTGAAAACTATCCGCTATTATTATGCCTTCTGTCAGTTAGTCACTATATATTCAATACTCATCTATTTTCGCATAGTATCAAAGGATTTATATAGCGTAAGCATACTATGCCGAAATAGAGCACGGCAAATATTTTCAACGAAAATCTTTCAAGCGCCGACTGCGGAATTCGAACTCACGACGCTAAAATCATTCCAGCTTGAAGCCCTACTCGTTACCGCTACGCTATATTCGCCGTTATTATATCTAACGGTATTTATATATATAAAACGTATAGATATACACAACTGACATCAAGCAATTAAAATTATTCATTTTTCCAAAAACACTTAATTATTGGCGGTAATTTTAAAGTTTAAGTTTCTTATAAACTTTTGAACAAATTGATTGAACATTTTTCAAAGACATTCTACATGAGAATCACAAAAACGCTTTTTTAATCGACGCTTCATAAAGAATGTACAAGAAAAAAATTCAATGAGATTTCGTCTGCTAAACATTTCGAGTTTTCTCGGTAAGGCCAAACGTCTCTCATATCTTGAAAAGAACATAAACCTTTGTTGACTTTTTATTGTACAACAACTTGTTGATTAAATAAACAATCAAATCAATTGATTAATTTGAAGAAGAAAAACAAACGCTTGCTTTTCAAGTGATTATTTTTAGGGACTTGTCAACACTCGAACGTCACAGCTACTGATAGCAAAGCACGTCAGTATATTCAACAGTCGGCATAATAATAACAATAGTGTTGTGTTGTGCATGTACTATGCCTAAATAGTAGTCAGGGTTTGATACATAGTGCACTCGCCTCCGGCTCGTGCACTATGTATCAAACCCTGACTACTATTTAGGCATAGTACATGCACAACACAACACTATTATATAATTGATGACAATGATTGTTACAAAAATATCGTATTGATGATGCATACATGCTCTAAAACAATGTTATATAAAATCGCTTTAAAACATTTGGTGTTTTGCTTAATTACACATATAGTTTACTGTTGATCTAATATGGTTTGTACATGGTCAGTAAATCCCATACTGTGCGAGACCGAATGAAGATGTTTTTAAAAAAAATGTCCACATTATTCGGGAGAAAAACTTAGTTATTGCTATTTAGACCATATACTTTCGTCATAACTATTTAATAATCCCGCCCCATCAACTGAAGATTTTTAGTTCCATTTTTCACGCTTTGAGGGAAACTCTTGTGTGAAAACATGATTAAGTTTGCATTGCATGTCATAAGGTTAGCAAAAAAGAAATCCGATAATTTAAGATTTTTTTTAAGTCAACCTACTTAAACTCTCTCTCTCTCTTTCTCTCTCTCTCTCTCTCTCTCTCTCTCTCTCTCTCTCTCAGGAATAAGATTTTTTATTGTGAAATTTATGTCTCATATATATATTTGTTTCCCTTGGACTGAAATGTCACATTTTCATTGGTTTAAACATAGCACGTGATTGCCTCATATATCTCTATATTTGTTCTGTGAGAATTAATATTAAGCAATATGGCCGTCATTGGTCAACGCTTCGCTTACTCATTTCGACATTTCATAGTATTTAATACATAAACCGCATGCCGTAAGTTCTTTAAGTTTTAGGAGTAGTTGCCCTTTGAAATTCTTTAAAATTAGAGTAGTTGCCCTTAGAATATTGACGTCACATTGTTTTGTCTGGAGCAGAACAAAATGGCAGCGTCGAAATTTGCTCAAATCTCCGCAGAGAAAAGGGAGAAAACATTTAAAACGAATAGCAACAAAACATTGTAAGTAAACATGGGTGAAGCAAAGATTTTTAAAGAGTATTTGAAAGGTGAGATTGAAAATTTTGAGGAGTTTAAAAGAGTTAAATTCGACGAGATGTTAGGTATCTTGTACATGGCTGTGCCATGATCATCGCTATTTGTGAATAAATATGTCGCTTAATAGTCCTCGGGAAAACAAAACACTTATTAGGTTAGTTACTGACTCACTACGGAAATATATTGGGTTGATCAATCTCATAGACGGCTCGGCTTCGCCTCACCATCTATGAGATTGATCAACCCAATATATTTCCGTAGTGAGTCAGTAACTAACCTAATAAGTAATAATATATATATATATATATATATATATATATATATATATATATATATATATATATATATATATATATATATATATATATATATATATATAAACTTAAAAATAAGAGATATATGCGTTAGATCTTATAGAACTAATTACAATTTCAATGATTAAAAAAATTAACATGTATGCGTGGATCATAATAAAGGATTGACAGGATAAGAAAGTGATCATTTTAAAAACTGCACGTATTTGTTAAAGCTTGGGAACATGCATCATTAACGAAGTAATTCATATTTTTCTACATTTCTTTTTCATTTGGCGACGCAAAAAAAGAGAGAAAAAAAAAAAGAATGGCGTAACGTCTTATTTGAAATGAAAGAGAAAAAGATAAAAAGCCATTGTTTTCGATAATAACATTAGAACTTATCAATTAGACACAAAACTGCATCCCGCAAAGCTAAAAAAAATAGTACGGCGCGTTGTGTCAGATTGTTACGTCAAAACATGAATCTGATAACGTCATGCTTGGCACTGAAGCGTAATAACATCTTTTTTGACGTGGCAGCGAAAGGGTTAATCTATGCAGTTATGAATCCATTTCCGTATACAACTCAATATGCTCAAGATATCGTTCATTATGAATTTTAACAGACAAAGTTGTGTTTACTTTATAAGGCATGCGCGGATCTAGAAGAGAGGGGGGGGGGGTAGAGAAGTGCGGACCCCCCCCCCCCCCCTTCCTGTTAAATTCAACTTTCTTTAAATTACATTATAAAAATAATACATATATGCATCGGATCCCTCTCCCCTGGACAAATCTTGATCCGCACATGTAAAGTATTAATTCAGCCATGTTAACATAGTACTTACTCAGCCATAGACCGAGTAACGTACGTGTGCAATAACTCGACTTCATCAACCATGTGTGTATTATATCAAATTATTATGCCTTCTGTCAGTTAGTCACTATATATTCAATACTCATCTATTTTCGCATAGTATCAAAGGATTTATATAGCGTAAGCATACTATGCCGAAATAGAGCACGGCAAATATTTTCAACGAAAATCTTTCAAGCGCCGACTGCGGAATTCGAACTCACGACGCTAAAATCATTCCAGCTTGAAGCCCAACTCGTTACCGCTACGCTATATTCGCCGTTATTATATCTAACGGTATTTATATATATAAAACGTATAGATATACACAACTGACATCAAGCAATTAAAATTATTCATTTTTCCAAAAACACTTAATTATTGGCGGTAATTTTAAAGTTTAAGTTTCTTATAAACTTTTGAACAAATTGATTGAACATTTTTCAAAGACATTCTACATGAGAATCACAAAAACGCTTTTTTAATCGACGCTTCATAAAGAATGTACAAGAAAAAAATTCAATGAGATTTCGTCTGCTAAACATTTCGAGTTTTCTCGGTAAGGCCAAACGTCTCTCATATCTTGAAAAGAACAAACCTTTGTTGACTTTTTATTGTACAACAACTTGTTGATTAAATAAACAATCAAATCAATTGATTAATTTGAAGAAGAAAAACAAACGCTTGCTTTTCAAGTGATTATTTTTAGGGACTTGTCAACACTCGAACGTCACAGCTACTGATAGCAAAGCACGTCAGTATATTCAACAGTCGGCATAATAATAACAATAGTGTTGTGTTGTGCATGTACTATGCCTAAATAGTAGTCAGGGTTTGATACATAGTGCACTCGCCTCCGGCTCGTGCACTATGTATCAAACCCTGACTACTATTTAGGCCGGCTCGTGCACTATGTATCAAACCCTGACTACTATTTAGGCATAGTACATGCACAACACAACACTATTATATAAATATGATATTCAATTCGATTGCTATAACATTATCTCTGTTGTAATAATGATCGACAGCTAGTCATTGAACATCGCGCTAAGCTCTTAATATTTCTTGTTTTACTTCCTCGTCACGTGATCATTGAGTCTCCGCCTTCACTACGCCACACACACACCCCTCTTCTACTTAAACTTCTAAGCAAATACATAATCAGCCTGTCTACATCTGTCTTCTCAGTCGAATGAATACGTTACATTTGCTTTGTTATATCTGTTAGGCATACACATCTATACTCATAGAGTTATATAGTTTGACCTGATTGACAACACCATGATGTCCCTGTCCGGAAAATCTGTGTATCCCCACGATGTCCTCGCTGTGTGGTTATGTCTGCTGACAGTATCCCAGGCGTACGGTGAGTCTACTTTAAGTACATTTCTAAAAATCATGATATTTTTCAAATGAGGTTGGTTTGGGATACTTTACAAGGACTGAATCAAACCATTAGTTGGTAATTTAAAAGAATAAAATGTAAAAAAAAATAAGGGCATGTTATTGAATTTCCCAGAAATTATTGTTAAAATAACAGTAGCAATACTACATTATAAAACCAATCTCCACACTCAAAGAGCATTAACATATTAACTACAAATATTTTAAAGGCTATATACTTAACGTACTTCAAAGAAATATATTGAAAAAGGAAATATCAAGTTTCTAATGTAACTTGATGTCGGGAAAAGGTCAATGGTTCGGTAGTTAGGAACAATGACAAGTAAGGGTTCTTTATCGTGCTGGCACCTACCATGATTCATGACTTAATGCTGCAACTTTTATATTTTATGTGTAAGTACTTTCCCTGATTGTACTTCATTTGAATTATATACAGACTTACTAGAAAAAAATATATGTTTAAAGCGTTTATCGAATGCATTTCATTTCATGTATGAGATCGATAGTACACTTGTCTTCCGGGGCGGGGGGGGAGGGGGGGGTTTATCTTAAGACACTAATAGTTCATTGTATAAAATATAGATATATACACAGTATACACAATTTACATTAAAACAAACTCATGTAGCATTAATATATTCATAGGAATTTCTTCTTTTTTTCAACTTCAATGTTATTGTATTAGAGATTAAATTTATATTCGTATTATTTGTATATTAAAATTCTATTAGAAATGAAATTTTTATTTATAATAATTATAACATTAGTTACTAAGGTTCGTTCATCGATTGAACTACATTTGATTTTTATATATTTAAAGGTTTTGCTTGAGAAAATTGATACTTTCAAATCGTTTTAACAACTGCATTTGAATGTTCAATACATGCATACATGTTTTATAAACTATTAGAACCACGAGTTAACATCATCACAATAGTAATGTTGTTAGAACATGTGTGTTTATCTTCACAGTTAATGTCGCCCTCAACAAACCAGCGTACCTACAGTACCCATACGTTTATTTTGGAGATTACGACACACATGACGCCAGTAACGCTGTAGACGGACATAAATCAGACCTGAGTAGTAGTGGAGGTCAATGTGCTGAATCAAATTGGGAACAAACCGCCACCTGGTGGGTGAACCTGACCACCATCCACAGCATCCACCACATCACCATCTATTTCAGGACGGAGAATAAACCATTGGGTATAGTCACATTTACTATTTCTCGTTATTGATAAGGTTCTGTTAAACCTAGATTCCGTTGTTGGTATTATTTGTTATGAAACTGTTTATGGGGCAGGTATAATATATAAATGGGATATAGTCACATTTTTTCGATCATCTCATGTAAACATAAATTCCGTTGATTTTATTTATAATGAGACTGAGTAGGGAACTATTTCCGATTTTTTTTTTCCAGAATACAAAACAAAGTAACAAGTTTACCAGTGTTTTGTTCCGTGCAAGAATTTTTTTGCAAAAAATGTATGTGAAGTTAAACCCCTATCAACTGGTGAACAAAATTTAAATAACAAAACAGTTATGAATAAGGCGTTTAATAACAACGTTTATTACAGAAACTTTGTAATATTGCTTATTTTTTATTAAAAGAGTGAACATATTGGAGATTAACATTATAAAATGTATGGTTGCACAAAGTATTAAATAAATGAAAGCTCCAGAGACAAATCGTGACTGTGTGTCATTACATAGGGCCAAGCGTCGCGGTCGGTGTTGGCACGATAAGGAAACCTTTAGTTGAAATATGCGTTTTATTTTGAGATGTGATTTTTTTTAATCGTGAATCCTTAATGCCCTGTAAAAAAGATAGATACTGTGTCTGCCCACTCCTTAACCAGGATCTGACGACAACTCAACACGAACTGTGTCAACACGGGTGAAAGGAACTCTGTCACCCCCCCCCCCCCCTTCCGCTCACACACTTGCAAACGTTCAGGTATTCACTAACGCTGCCGTAAGTTTAGGCGACAGCACACTTTTCAACTAGACAGAACTATCAGGTGAATCCCTTCTACAGTATATAGGATGTAGGGGCAGCAAGTGAACTTTTGTATTATTGGCATGAATACACTAACGAAACTTTTTTGTTTGTATATACGGTTTATTTTTGTTTCATTGTTGGCCCTTTAACAAAATACTTATCTACATAGATATACACTGTTGTAAAACATTGTTATCTACTATGTACTGACATCACCACTATTTATTTGACTTGAATTATGTCTACATGCCCGCTTCATTTGTGCGTTAATACATTAAATGTCATCCATATATATTTGTTGACCATTACATGTTGAGAATCATTTATTGGTTCTCTTTTTTTATCTAACTAACTTCTTATGGCCTTCATATTAATTTTCTTATTGTGACGATACAGGTCCTTCTAATTGGCGCACTAACTATTTCCTTGGATTCTCTGTGTACGTCTCCAATACAACAGACAGACTACAGGGAACACTGTGTTACAAAGACGACAACTTTACACGGGACACCATACCTGCTGTCTTCACCACCACCTGTCCTGCACACGGACAATACGTCATCTACTACAACGAGAGACTACCAGGAGTCACCTACCCTGACGGTTACTCTGAGTTTGTTGACACTGCCCTCTGTGAAGTGGAGGTGTACGGTGGGTGTACTTTATTTTCAATTCAATATGTGTAATTAAAACATAGTATACCGTGGTTCTGCCAACATCTTTTAAATTGACTAACTTTAGTATGTGACTTGTATGCTGTGTTTTTGATCGATATAAGCGTGTTAGTTTTCATGCTACAATTACCATTATTTCAAACAATTTGATTTAATTGTAGATAAATTTGACAATGATGCCATTTACATATGATGATTGTGTTTTCCCCAATAGTGTCCTCACTCATTGCTACATAAAAGTTTAACATGAACCATATCAACATAGATAATTAGTACTCGATGCATATGCATTATTAAATTACCATGATGAAACACATGCCTAGTTATGCATAAGCAAAGTATGCCATTCTACTCATGAAGTAATTAAGAACTTTTTAGAAGTATAACTAAGTCAGTACCATTGCATAAATTGAAGGATGTCCTGCTACCGGATATTTTGGGTCCAAAATTATTGTTCTAATAAATTAACCACACGAAGTTGTATAAAATGATATGTTTATAAGTTTAAAAACTCTTTAACTTCACATTAGAAAAACTGTAATAATACATTTATTTTTACATATTCAACTGAATTGATTTTACAGCTTGTGACAGAGGGTCGTATGGCTACGACTGCAAAGAAACATGTGGACATTGTCGTAACGTAAGCCAGTGTTCCAACATCAATGGATGGTGTCTGACGGGATGTGACCCTGGTTATCAAGGAGACTTGTGTAAAACATGTAAGTGTGTTGTCGTATGATATACATTCAAATTAAGAAAAATATAGTTATCATTACTTTATCATAATAATGATATTAATGTTACCGTGTAATCTGATTTCTAGATCAACACTATACATTTTCTGATTACATATTACTGCTGTTCTATCGAGCTAATGGAGAAGACGTTTGTTTGATGGTTTTTTTTTACTGTGTTTGGAAAGCAAACAATCTGCTGTCTTAATATGCTTATCTACAATTGATTTTAAAACATTAAAATTAAATAGCAATTCTTAGCACATTAACCTTTTTAGATTGAATGTTTTCTTCGCAGCATGTGACAAAGGGTCGTATGGTTCTGAATGCAAGGAAAGATGTGGACATTGTCGTGACGTAAACAAGTGCTCCATCAACAATGGGACTTGCTTAACTGGGTGTGATGCTGGTTTTAAAGGAGACTTGTGTAAAACTAGTAAGTGTAAGGATAGATAAACACATTAAGTTAACAAATCTGTTTTAATGAGTAGTAGACTGATAGGAGAGCGTATCAGGAACTGCACATAAGATGCACTATTGTCAACTTCATAGGCGATCTCGCCACATATCATACTCATATTAAGTGCTCTCATATCAGAATGATAGTGAAATCACATAAGTTTATCATGTCGATTTATTTATATAGAGATTTTAAACTCACGACCTACACCTTTCTAAACTTTTAAAAAAAAAACTGTGCCTAACATACCAGCTGTTTTTGTATAATTCATTTAATAGTTAAAGCTAACGTGAAAGTTTTTGTTTTGTTTATTTCCATTTTATGCAACTATCTTTTTGTGTCCAGAAAAAGGGACCGGGTACCTCATTTTGAAAAATGAATTGATTAAATGATTCTGTTAATCTGACATGTCCTAGCTATTTGGATGAGATTATTGTTCTAATAAATTAACCACACGAAGTTGTATAAAATGATATGTTTATAAGTTTAAAAACTCTTTAACTTCACATTAGAAAAACTGTTTTAATACATTTATTTTTTACATATTAAACTGAATTGATTTTTTAGCTTGTGACATAGGGTCGTATGGCTACGACTGCAAAGAAACATGTGGACATTGTCGTGACAGATACCAGTGTTCCATCATCAATGGATTGTGTCGGACTGGATGTGACCCTGGTTATCAAGGAGACCTGTGTAAAACATGTAAGTGTTTTGTGTTATGATATACATTTAAATAAAGAAAAACATAGCTATCATTACCTTAACATAATAATAATAATGTTGCCGTGTAATCTGATTTCTAGATCAACACTATAAATTTTCTGAATACATATTACTGCTGTTTTATCGAACTAAAGAAGACGTTTGTTTGTTTGTTTGTTTTTTTTACTGTGTTTGGAAAGCAAATATGCTTTTATGATTTTAAAACATTTAAATTGAATAGCAATTCTTAACCCATAAACCCTTGAGATTGAATGCTTTTTCGCAGCATGTGAAAGAGGGTCGTATGGTTCTGAATGCAATGAAACATGTGGACATTGTCGTGACGTAGACCATTGTTCCAATATTAATGGGACGTGTTTAACTGGATATGATGTTGACTATCAAGGAGACTTGTGTAAAACTCGTGAGTAGATATGTATTAAATATAGCATAGAAAAAATAAATATATAATACCTGTATTTTAAATGTAATTAAAATGATTTAGTAGGTACTGATATTATAAATTCTGTCCATGGCAGCTTGCCCCGTTGGATATTTTGGAGAAGACTGTTCGGAGACATGTATCAACAGTTACACATGTGATGGATGTAACGATGTCAGTGGTTCATGTGATTATGGCTGCCGTCCTGGCTGGATAGGATACTTCTGTCAAAAAAGTAGGAATCTTACATACACACATATTTTCATTTAATTTTGAGATTGGAAAAAAAGAATATCATCCATTATTATTTTTAACAGATAGGGAAACATGAATTTCATAGAAGACGAAAAAACTAAGATTTTTTTTTTATTGTATTATTTGTTATTTTTTTATTAATTTTTTTTTTTTGGGGGGGGGGCAAACTTTAAAAGGTTATTTATTTTGTTTAAAAATGCTAATGGTTAAATTAAAAACAACTGTACCTAGACGTTAGTGAATTGAGTACATCAGAAGCCAATAATATGTTCTTAGGTAAGTGTTTACATTTTATTTTATTTTACAAGGGAGACACACACAAACAGACTAACAAATTACAAACGATACATTATTATAATCATATAACATTCAAGGAACACACTCTGAATTTGCGTGAATATAAATATTTATCGGGCTAAAATGTTATAATAAAACAATGCCAGTGTGGTGGAGTTTTTATTTTTATGTATGATGCATTACATGACCTTGAAATATTAAGTAGGTGTATACATCTGCAGCAGCTTTTTCAAAAATATGAAAACGAATATTAGACGAAAAATTCGAATATCCATTTATAATTTTGAAACTTATATGTATGCGCATTGCATGCGCATTTTTATGTGCGACATCGCGTTATTTTATGGAGAGTTCTGGTTTGTATGAAACAACAGGAAATAATACACGCGATGCATCATGGGTAAGTGTTGAAACTTTGTCTGTGGAATATATGAACCAAGACCATTTCGTATTTAGTTCTAAAGTAAATGTTTCATCTCTCAAATTTAAAAATCCTACAGATTTAATATGTGTAACTATTCAGTTTCAATTATCTATTTAACAAACTTAGTCAATGTTGAAGAATTAAATCTGTATCGTGATTGTTAAACCTTAAGTGTTCCTAATAATTTTAAAATAATTTTTTTTTCTCTTTTACGAATTTTCAGACGTTTGAATTGCTGTTCAAATCTTGAAAACAATGATTGTGATAATGGTTTGAAAAAAACAAAACAACAACAAAAAAAAAAAAAAAAAATGTAAATTAATTTGAAGATTAATATCTCCTAAATTCAAGGACATTAACCATTGGAACACTCATTAAAAAAGTTATTATAAGATATAAACCCGATGTTTTAGTTTCTGAAGCAATATGCTATATAATTATTTTCTTCAAATAATAAAACAATAATTATATTTTTTTGAAACATATTTTCACTAATCTTTAAAATCTTGAGTTTAAATGTGGCGTGCCCATTAGTTAAGTTAAACACTTTAACGGTTAACAGACGTAGAGCCAGGTCATCATGCTTCGATGGTGCGGAATATATGTGTTAGATTATTTGTAAGATTAATATTTTTTTTTTTAATTATGATTGTTTTTAAAACACTGTTTGCATATAATAAGGTGGTATCATGTATTACTTACGTCATGTTTTGTTTTTGTATAACTTCAGGTTATTTCTCCTATATATAAATATTTATATTTGGATTTAATTCATAATAGACACCCCCTGCTCAACGGAGTTTAGTTTAAAACGTGAGTACATTTTAGCATGTAAATATATCGCCTTTAATACCAAACTGGTTTTTTTTTACATGTATTTCACAAATTATAATGTATTTTATACATATTTGCAAGCATATTTAATTTGCAAAGTTTAAATATTGCATATATTTAGTATTTCTTTTTAATAATTATGTTACAGAAAAAAGGAATAAATGACCTACATGAGTAGCGACATTCTCTGGAGAGGTTACCTATCCAAATAGGACACTGTTGATTCCCTTAATAATATACTACGCCATACTATTCTTGTTGTATGTATGTAGCCGTAGTATGATTACGCAACAGAAACATGTATACCATGCAAAAATAGATGAGTATTGAATATAAAGAGACAAAATGACAGATGATATACATGTACTATAGATAATTTTCTTTACAGATCGATCTAAAACAAGGCTTGACTACGTGAGTCTCAAATCTCATCACGGTTTAGGTTGGTTTATTTTTCACTGAACAGATTTGTGCATAAATAAAAATAATAACATTTCATGCACATTTATTTTGTAATAGGTGAAGTAATATCACACTTGTGTGTACGTATACTTTAATAAAATAGTTCGGAACAATTTTTGAGTTTTTTGTTGGAAATGAAACGCTTACATTTTAATCATCCTTAATGATGTGTTTAGAAGTCTGCAGAATATTTATTTATGCATACCTATGCATTATTAAAATGGAAACTTTATATGTAAATAAAAGAATATAACTAGCACTTACTTTTTTGATTATCTAAAATGCAATTTTGGTTATATTGATATTTTATTTGTTAGATCTAATGAAAACTTAATTTATTTCAGAGATAAGACGGATTCAAACCTTTCGATAGCTGAAGCAGACCTGGATTAGTGGATCGTCATTTGCTATTCCTATTTGTTCAGCATAAGACAGCCGGTAGTGCATTTGACTTTTATCTTTTATGTGTCTGACATGACATGTGGTAATGAAACTTGTACGTGTCCGTCAATACCTGTGTTCAAGAAACGTGTACGTGTCCGCCATTAACCTGTGTTCAAGAAACTTCTACGTGTCTGCCATTACCTGCGTTCAAAAAACGTCTATGTTTCCGCCATTACCTGTGTTCAAGAAACGTCTACGTGTTAGCAAATACCTTTGTTCAAGAAACATGTATGTGTACGCCATTACCTTTGTTCAAGAAACTTGTATGTGTACGCCAAAACCTATGTTCAAGAAACTTGTACATGTCCGTCATTACCTGTGTTATAGAAACGTGTACGTGTCCACTATTACATGCGTTCAAGAAACATATACATGTCTGCCATTTTCTGTGTTCAAAAAACATGTACATGCCTGACATTACCTGTGTCTGAGAAACTCCGTCCGCCGTTTAGGATGCATCATACAATTTTTGCATCTGACATAACTTGTGTATAGATACTTAATGGAATGAAAAATTAGTTCTTTTCAAAAACGTTTTACTATGTTGTAATTTTAAGTGGATTTCATTGTACAACGTTTTTTTTTTTTTTTTTTTTTTAAACAAACAAGTTTGCAAATATTATGTTTTATTATGTTGTTTTATATTTTACCTGGAGAGTTTTAAACATTTACATTAAATTTCAATGAAAAGCTTACCTTTCTATTGATCTAGTATTTATTTTGTTGACTGATTGAAAGTTAATATTTTCACGTCCCGTTGATTATCGCAGGAGCTTATGGTTCCGCAATTAGAATATTATTTAAACAATAACATGCTTTTTTAGTACTTTATATGAAACCACACCGAATCATTAGAAAAACAAAGAACTTTTTTTTTATATTTACGTCTTTCTTTTAACAAATTTAGAAATGTATTGTAAAAAGTATATCTACATGTCAGTAAAATAAGCTAAATCACATAAACTGTTGATGTACATCGGTACATTAGCTAACAAAAAACCCCGGCCAAACCGCCTCCAATGGAAATTCGAGTTTTACATTATCATGAACATTTCGTGCAGTCCGAGATTGTTGCTTGATTGCTGAAGGTTTTGATCAATCGATAAAACTGGGCGTGAAAACTGAAGTCCTTTCAATTTCTACAGATTTATTACAATAAACTTCCTTACGAAACAAAGGAAATCATCATTAATGGGTGAAAATATGAACACATATTTACCATCTACCGAGTATGATTAATTTTATTTAAAAGGTGTATAGTTTTAACCAAATACAGACCTTTTGAATTAAATGTCTACAATGATGGGTTAAATAAATATCCCTGTGTCTATGGACCCATTTAAATCACTACTAACTTAATCACTGCGTTTCCTGTTTAAAAAAATCAACAAACAGAACTCTTTTACGCCTTTTAAGGATGTTTAAACTAACAATTACGTGTACATGCAGTATATAAAAATTGTAATTTTTAGAAGGTAAAAAAAAAGAAATCACCACAGGGAGATTATCAAGATATATACATTTAAATTTAAAACCAAATAAATAAATGCAAAGTAATCCTCCTCAAAATGTGTTGATATTGTGCATTTACAGTCATTGAATTTATTATAAAGTATCTCAGGGAAATGATTTAAGATCATCACTTTCTATGAAAGTCGAATGAAAAACCAAAACAAAGGATTCCGACCCCTTTTGGCAAATACAATCTGTTCCTCTCACCCCCCCCTTTCTCGAAAAACACTTTCACCCCCTTGGCTTGCAAGAAAAACGAACCCTTTCGCTTTGTTACACCCTGTAGCAATGGTGACGTTACAGTATCAGACAGAACCTACACTGGTTCCCCATCATCCAAATGAGTATTGACTTATCAAACAATAAATGTCGATTATGAAACAAGAACAAGGTGATGCCAGAGGATACGGGAGCTTCCCTCTGTAATCAAAGTGACGTACCCTCTGTATTCACGGCGATGTACAGAACAAGGTAATATCAAGGACAACCTCTGTAATTACGGTGATGTACCCTCTGTAATCGCGGTGATGTTCCCTCTGTAATCACGTTAATGTACCCCCTGTATCCACGGTGATTTACCCTTTGTAACCACGGTGATTGACCCTGTGTAAATACGATGATGTACCCTCTATAATAACGGCCATGTACAGAGCAAGGGCATATCAATGATAACCTCTGTAATCATGGGGATAAAAAGAGCAAGGGCATATCAAGGACAACCTCTGAAAGCATCGCGATGTACAGATCAAGGTCGTAGAAGGACAACCTTTTTAATCATTGTGATGTACTCTCTGTAATCATGGTGTGGACCCTCTGTAATCACGTTGATGGTCCCTCTGTAACCAAGGTGATTTACCTTCTGTAAACACGGTAATGTATCCTGTGTAATCACGGTGATTGTCTTTTTGTAATTACGATGATGGTCCCTCTGTAATCATGGTGAAGGTCCCTTTGTAATCTAAGTGATGTATCATCTGTAATCACGTAAATATAACCTCCTTAAACACGGTGATATACCCTCTGTAACAACGGTAATTTACCCTCTGTAATCACGGTGATGTACCCTCTGTAATGACGGTGATACACTCTCTGTAACTACGGTAATGTACCCTCTGTAATCATTGCGATGTACAGTACAAGGGCATATCAAGGACAATCTCTGTTAGCAGGGTGTGTACCCTCTGTAATCAAGGTGATGTACTCTCTGTAATCAATGCGAGTACCCTCTGTAATCACGTTGATGGTTCCTCTGTAACCACGGTGATGCACCCTCTGTAACCACGTTGATGGCCCCTCTGTAACCATGGTGATGCACCCTCTGTAATCACGGTGATGTACCCTCTGTAATCACGGTGATGGTCCCTCTGTAATCACGTTGATGTACTCTCTGTAATCACGGTGATGTACCATCTGTAATCACGGTAATGTACCCTCTGTAATCATGGCGATGTACAGAGCAAGGGCATATCAGGGACAACCTCTGTAATCACGGTGATGTACCCTCTGTAAACACGGTGATGTACCTCTGTAAACACGGTGATGTACCCTTCGTAATCACAGCAATGTACAAACCAAGGGCATATCAAGGACAATATCTGTAATCACGGCGATGTACAGAGCAAGGGCATATCAAAGACAAACTCTGTAATCATGGCGATGTACAGTACAAGGGCATATCGATGACACTCTCTGTAATCACGGTGATGTACCCTCTGTGTTCACGGTGCTGTAATCTCTGTAATCACGGTGATGTATCTTCTGTAATCAGGGCGATGTACAGAGTAAGGGCATATCAAGGACAACCTCTGTAATCATGGCGATGTACAAAGCAAGGGCATATCAGGGACAACCTGATAACTTTGCAAGGTTTCTGCGTCATTAAACCTCCGCTTAATTGTCAAATCTTACAGTGTATTACTGATAAGTAATAGCTTCCAAAAAGCTTTAATAACTGAACAAAAATATTAAATGAAAGCATGTTTGTATCAATTCGGCTATCTTATAACAAATGAAATATGATTTTCGCTGTTGGTAATTTCATAAACGAAACGTGCATATTTAAATAATAATTGCATTTTTGTATATTAAGATGCAAATAAAAGTCCAATATTCCCACCGTAGGATATAAATAAGGATATGCAAGCACTTACAATCGTTTTCTAAAAAGTCTGTGGGGGAGGTAGGGGTGCTTTATCCAAAACATCTTGACAAGCAATTAAAAAAAGGAAAATCTAAAATCTCTCAAAATCCTTATTCGATTCAACTAGAAATCCTTATTTTCCTAAGTATTTGCTGCAAAAAAAAATAGGGGGAGGCAGCCACCCCCCTCTCCTTATTGATACAACATGCCTATGATGTGTACACATGGTGTGCTCTAGAGTATTCGCATTACCCGGCAGCAAGGCTCGCTGTGAATACTGATTAAAGTATAATAAAAAGAAAATATATTGAACATTCATAAAATTGCTTGTTTCTGTCATTTTCGTATAAAAAACCTTCTGCACGAAAAAAAAAAAAAGTTTCGTCCCTAAACGTGTTTGTTTCCCAAATTAAAGGTGGATTTTCTTTCTGAATGTTGTGTTGATATAAAATGATAATCTTTCCGTTATGTTTAAATTTACACCACCAACCCTGTGGTAAAAAAAATGAAACTTGATAAAACATCAAAATCACACCCCATTCATATTTTGTAGATCATACAGGTACTGCAAAAAAATGTTGACCCTAACCCTAACCCTAAAATTGGGTTTAAAATTGAAATTTTTCGGCCACTAAATGACCCCCAGGACAAAATTGCAATTTCAAAAACTTATTGCACATCTATACGACTTCCTTAAACATATTCCAAGAGATGATTTTCTAGTGTTGAAAATGTAAGATAAGTTCGGGAAATCATTTTTTTCTTGTAAAAAAAACGTCAATTTTTACGAAGTATTTGCCCCTTAGAACTACCACTGATGATTTGTCTATTGTTGAAATTATAGAATGAATTTAACGAAGCTGTTTTTTTTAAACACGTCATTTTTAAGCGGGTTTTCCAACGGAAAAATCTGGTTATCAAAATGGTGAAAATGAAAGTTGTTCCTTTGCAGATCAATTGGACTTATCAAAGGTGTGCATATTGCTAGGAATTTTATTTCTGAAGAGTCATAAATAAAAAAAAAAAACAGCTGTTGAACTTAGTCATTGTTTGGCGAAATATTGCATATTTGGTACCTCTTTTGTGCGGATGAGATTCTCCTACAGTTTTCAAGGTAGGCAGTTGTTCTTTTGCAGATTAATTAGACATACATGTATGTCAGAAGTGTGCATATTGCTAGGGTTTGATTTCTGATAATTTATGAACAAAACTAACTGTTGAACTTAGACATTTTTTTGGCAAAGTATTGCACATTAAGTACTTCCATCTCCCTGGAAGGTAGTGTTAATCAATTCAGGGTTGACAAATGGATTAAAGATAATGCTCACACAAATAAACCGGTTTGCTGTCACATTGTATAACTGTTTGGCTTATTTAATTCATAAACATTGAAAAATCACTTCATTTCGTTTCAGCGGCCTGCTGGAGCTCTGTACACTTGTACATAAACCATAAAATGTTCGGTAGTTAAATAATGACAATTTATTGTAGAAAATACATCACGTGTTTGATTTCAATTAATGGCGCAAAATTGATACAGGTAAAACCATATACATGTACAGTTATAATATATCAAACACACAGATCGATTGGAAACATAAACTCATCAATTTGGAAAACAAACCTGGATATCTTTACAAGCTGAACATTATTGTTGTTGATATATATTTATATATTAAACAACAAATTATTCTTGCTTCATTGCAACTAATAATATTGATACGTTTTATGACAAAGTGTTTGGTACATAAGGAGAGGCGAAATTTATTATAGCACATTTCTTGAAAGCTGTCGAAATGAATGGAGTCCAAGGGACCCTGTTTTTCTCCCTTGTTATACCCTTGATCTCGATGACCGAGTGCATATGTAAGTATCAGTTTTGTCTGAGCTGCTTTTTCTCGTAGTATACACTGCAGCTAACGCGGATCCCGTATTTTCCCGCGACCCCGTGATGGTGTTTTAATCATTTCCGCGATACACCGTCGCGGTATTGTCATCGCAGTGATTGCGGGGCCACGATTTTACCGCGATGGTGTAAGACACCGTAACAGCGCGTTATCTGTATCAGGGATTGTATCAAGAGGGAGAAAACAAGCGCTGTTTTAATTATTGTTCGAATTTAGAAATAAATATTATTAGAAGAAAAATTCATTATTTTCTTTGATAATAACTTTAACAAAAACTTCTAGAATACTATTGCTGCATGTATTTTGTTAATGTTGTTCAAGAGTCCCAAACATAGCAATGTATTACGCAAATCATGCATATACGTGTACTTGAAAATTAGTGTTACTTTTTTGCCTATGATGATATGAAAATATGCCACAGATTTCAAGAAGACAAATATTCCGCGATGTACTATTATAAGGTCGCTACCGTAGACATCAACTCAACTTGTATGTTTTCCCCTCAATCTTACTCTTATTTAACTCATTAAATACTCTCCGGCCTCTCTCTCTCTTTCTCTCTCTTACTCTCTCTCTCTCTCTCTCTCTCTCTCTCTCTCGTTTTAAATAAATCAGATTATATGTACATTTAGGACGGTCGGTGTTAATTATAGTCTAGGCAACGGTATGGTCAATCATAGAACAATTATCACCTTGCAGGACAAGTGTCACCTGAAGAAAATCCCGTAACACGGGTCCCGCGTCTAATGCCTTGAGCCATTTAAATGACAAAGTAGGTGTTAAAATTAGGTAACGCTTGCATATACCGGCCACTTCGGAGTATCGAGAGTAAAAGAACAACAGATTATGAATAACGGGACTGCAGTTTGACTTCGAGGGATCAAGGGTTTTGAGAGATCAAGAGAGTAGATTTACTTTGTAATATTAGTGGGTGGAGGATATGGACCGGAGACTCACTTCGAGCAAAATAATGCAAAATTCAGACAGGTACATTGACAATCAGTCATCCATGTGTTTACGGGTGTGTAACTATTACATAACACCTCCTGACCATGGCAGCACTCGTGCTCCGACCACGTGCCGTGAAGAATTTTATTGTATGCTGAGCCCCCCCCTCCCTCTCTCTCATTTCAAATAACTAATATTTAATGTGAACTGCTAAAGTAGTACATGTAGCCGTAACGGCATTCTGATTGAAATGCACATAATAGCACATGTTTTCGTAACAGGCGTTTTAAGAAATATCATACCAGGAACGTATATATAAACGTCCCTGATCAAACGCACCTTCTATCTTAACTGCATGAAGATAAATTAATGCCTGACTCAGACAGGTATATAGAAAATCACAAGTACGGCACAATTTATAGAAAAGCTATCCCTGTGTTTACGGGTGTGTATAACTTTTACATAACACTTCCTGTCTGTGACAGCACCCGTGCTCTGACCACGTGCCGTGATAAATCTTATCGAATGTTGAGACAACTCTCTCTCTCTCTCTCTCTCTCTCTCTCTCTCTCTCTCTCTCTCTCTCTCTCTCTTTCTCTCTCTCTCCCTCTCCCCAAAATCAAAATATATAAAGTTCTAAGGAAATTAAAACTTTCTTAATTTTAACTAAAGAAATAAATAATATACCACATATTGCATAAGGAAGTTTTTTTTTACTTAAATGTACACAAACACACATCTTTGTTCATATGATTCATATTTGATTCATTCAAACAATCACATTTTTACCATTTTAATAAGTACAAATACTAGATGTGCATATAAAATTTACTTTAGCTGTGTTCTCATTTACTCTCTCTATTCCTGATTAGCCCTGATTATAGTCTGTTCGTTAATTGTATTTCAATCGAGTATAAAGTATATCATTAAAAGGTAATTTTATGGATGTATTTTGTAAACACTGTGTTATGAATACACAGAATACTTTCCTGAAATTTAGAATGATAAACAAATTTTCATTTGTTTGAAATTAAATTATTCTATCAAGAAAATGTTGTTGTTTAAAAGAACGGACTATATACTTCTATTTAGCGGACCCCAAGTCACACTAATTGCTGCAGGTCACCCACCTTGACGGCAACCACCACAATTCTATATACGTGATACTGTATACGTAATGTTACGCAATTCACCTTCCTCTGTTGGTCAACTGACACTGCGAAATTTTAACATGATGTGAAGGATACCTCAGAATAAATGATCTTCATATTTTTAAATCCCGGGTTTTGAACGACAAACATAAATATTGGGCGACCCACTGAATATCATACTTTTGCTAGATCGGATAGGAAAGTCAATTTTTAAATACACACGATTTTAACATTAGCATTTTCGTAAACTGATTGAAACTTTTTTTTTATTTTAAAACGTTTGATAAACAAGTTATACAATTTAAATTAATATCTTTCGTTGGCACGGATGTTAGTGCGAGGGGGTCATCGATATGGGAGAAAGCCGGAGTGCCCGGAGAAAACCCACGTATCCAAGTGGGCAAACAGCATATCTATTCAACTAATGTCGATCACAGGGATAGAACTCGGGTCGCAGCGGTGATAAGCGAGTGCACTTTAAAACATTTCATATCTACATGTATTTTGTTATTCATTAAATGAGTTCTTTAAATGTATTTAAGAGAAATGATCAAGTGTAAAGTATGTTTTAAAGGTAAGAATTAAATATGAAAGATTGTAAATGAAACGCTAATTAGTATCCCTTTCTCGAGGCGAAATAAGATATTTTTGTGAAGCGTTTATTAACAGGTATATAATTATCAATCAAATTCATTGATAACCAATAATTGTCAGCGATGAATGTGCCAAGATTAATTTATATGTAACGCCATCAAGTATACAAAATAGTATACAAAATTCTGTATTAGCATAATTACACCTTCCTTTTATTTCTCCCACTTTTTTAAATAATAATAAATTGTAACAATCAACTCCATATATAAAATAAAGGAATATGAATCAAAATTCATTAATTTTCTCAATCATATTTCCCGTATGAGAAGAAATTAGGGGAGGTTACTCGCGTTAAAAACAAGAACAGTTTTCACCTGGGACTGTTTTCACAGTACCGCGACGGCGTGGTCAAGGTGAGAAGCTGTACTGCGAAGATGCACAGTTTTACCTGAGTTACATGTACCTGTGCAAAACCGCGATCAATTTCACACCACGAGGACTCGCGGTAAATACGCAAACCGCGTTGGCCGTACTGAAGCACAATTTGTCACCCAACGGTGTAAAAACAAGTAGTAAACCATCAGACATTTATGAATTTAAAGATTATGTTCCCATCGACACCTGATCAGGCTGAATTTAAGTGATTTTAAATTTAAAGAATTTAAATGGTAAACTAACGAACATTCTTGTTGGAATTTTTTATTGAATAACGACAGTGTAATAGTAATGTAATAGATAGTGTTTAGCACTTTTAGATTTACAAACCTGTTTCTTTTAACTACAGGCAAACGGTTGTAATTTTTGCAAAATTTGATCATTGGCCGAAAGAATTGTATCGTTACCATATTATTTACAGATGATATACGAAAGCATAAGTGCTTCCAATACAAAACATTCCACATGAACGGTCGTGAATAAACACAACACAGTATACTCCACAAGATATTCTTGTTATATAACGTACTCAAAAAAATATCGCATAAAAGACCCGTTGAAAACAAAATAATGCAATTGCAACCGGTTAAAAAGCTGCAAGCGTTGTTCTGTGGAGCTTGATTTATACACATTTTCCAACTTCATCGTCACATGAGCAAAATATTTTCAGTACGCATCGACTCACAATGATTTATGAGTTTATTCTCTCATTATCAACAGGGAATATAATTCTCGTCATTTTAATACATATGCTTGTCTGTTTATTATTTCTCCAGATAATCTGGCCTCCAAGAGACCAACCTGGCAAATGCCAAGCATCAGCATCTATCCTTCAGAGAGAGCCGTAGATAATCAGAAGTCTAACCGCTCGGCGGCCGGTAACCAATGTGCTTTTTCTGACGGGACACCACACGGCGCCATTTGGATGGTTTACCTCCAGTCTATTCAAGTTATAAACAACGTAATGATTTATTATAGGACACAAGACATTACATGGAGTAATACTTCGTTTATTCTTAATTTGATCGTATGTATTTTAACCAAACGACGAGATATGTTTGAAGAGATCTATTCCCTTAAGGTGGTGACACTCGATCCCCTTCAAAGTGAAAATTTCACCAACTGTTTTTCCTTTCGTTTTAGGAATAATTTGTAGTGCGAACAGTTTGTATTAATATCATTAAGCATAAAAAATATCGTTTATGTGAAATTTTGTTTAAATGTGCTAAGTCTATTTTTAGAAAACAGCGTTTATGCAAGCAGATTCTTGGGGTTTTCTCTCTATGTCTCCAACACAACAAAAAAAGGAGATGGAATCCTCTGTTTCCATGATACTGCTTATAATGCCGGATCTATACCAGGTTCTATGAATATCAGTTGTCCAGTTAGTGGGCGCTACGTGATATACTACAACACAAGGGAGGGTAATATATCTCATATCCCGACCTATTCCTCAGAGGCGTACATAGAACTCTGTGAGGTGGAGGTATATGGTAAGCCCATGTATGTAAAATGTTGTTTTCTAACTAAGAGTTCGTGGCACATATGAATATGTTGTAAATCAGGCTCAGCTGAAGTGACAACTATTATTTTATAATTGTACCAAGTTTACTAATACATGCGTAGATATTTTACGGTCCCTAATTAATTAGCAGTTTCCAGTGTTTTAACTGAAAAATTACTACATAAACAACAGATGTAAAAGAAATTTAATTTACGCAAAGTTTGTTATGTATATATTTTTTCTAACCTGTGATGTAATAAGGCAATAAGCATAAAATCTACATGAATATTTAATAGTACAAAAACCTTTTAAAATGTTCATGAACCCATTCAATTTTCAAAAACTTCTGTTTAAATTTGCCCCTATTAAATGATTGCAAAACAATTTCTCAATAATAAGAAGGAGAAAAAACCAAATCTATTTGTCGTAATACTTCTATAAATAATTCTTTCTTAAAGGATATGACACAATATTGTTTTCGAAAACATGGTATATGTTTGTTTATTGTTCATATTCATAATTACTCAAGTTAAGTCGTCTACTTCTTTCATCCATACACAGATAATATCTAAAAAGCCTAAGTTACCATGATATTTACAAGATTTTTTTCTAATGCACTAGGTCATTATTTTATATAAATAAAACAATTTTGATGGAAAATTTAAAATACATTATCACGACCTTGAACATAGCTGTCAACAATAACGATTTTACAATAAGGTGAAGATACAAAGCTCCTCTTACAATTGAGATCAAAACAACATAGAAATGATATTGATCCTCGATACCTCTTAATTGTTTGGAAAATTATTTATTTGTTTTCATCCTGTAAGGTTGGCCGGTTCTCGGTTACAAAGGTCAATTTTGTAATGAACCTTGTCCAGAAAACTGCCAACACTGTCACTTATATAGCGGGGAATGTCTTGGAGCCTGCAACCCAGGCTTTTATGGAAACCAATGCAAATTCTACTATAGAAGTAAGCTTTATCTTCACTTTTTAAAAAATATATATCAAATGGTACTGTACACTTGTTAAATAAAAGCGGTAAAAGGCACTGTTTAATATCTTAACTGTTTACATGTTTCATCTAGTTAATATTAGTTTAACAAGATTATTCTTTACAATGTAGATAATGTGTGAACCATATATAGTAGATATTTTTTGAAAGAAGTATATTCTTAAAGGGGAAAGTTCACGGTTGTTTTTTTCTTCTATTTTTATTATGTAGAATGCTTTAGTAATGTATTTTTACTAATCAATCAAGCGTTGTAAACATTAATAAAAAATATATGAATTTTGCACAAAATCGTAAACATGCTTTATTTTAAGATACGTATTTCTCCTCCTTAAAGAACTGACTATACATTGTCACTCACTAAACGTTAATAATTCAAAAAGATATTCATAATTCTTTATTTCTTCTTTCTTTGATTTAAGAACGCTTGCGTCTTAACCCGATCCGCCCTAATGATTTATTTTGTTTGTTTCTGACCTTTTTTTTATTTTTAGAAAACCTGGCACTTAATAAACCAACATACCAATCGTCGACTTACGTACATTCAACTAAAAGTGAAAACGCTGTTGACGGTCTCAAAAGTGACTCCAGCACTGATTCAGGCCACTGTTCGTACACCGCGTTGTTACAACCCTACGCTTTATGGAGAGTAGATTTAATGCAGCAACGTTACATCGAGAGGATAACCCTCTACCCCATGACGTCAAACCTTAATTGGAGTTAGCAAACTGAATATAAAACAAATACGTACAATGCGTATTAATTAGAATTTTTTAAGATAAATTCAAATAAAAAAATTAAGCCAATTATAAACACGTTGTAGTAAACAAAACCATACCTTTGGTTTTAAATACATTATTGTAAAGAAAAACAATACAGTGTATTTCAAAAGACTAAATTTAATCAATTTGATAAAATATTTCACAACCATACCTTGTTATAAAACAAACAAATGCAATTTATATAATACAAAACTAGAAACGAAAAATGAAAAAAAGGTATTGATAAAGAAAGAGTTTATTATGAACATACAACTTATTGTTCCTTTATATTATCATAGCTGAAAGTAACCCTAACACGGAGAAACTGCTTGGATTCTCCCTGGTAGTTTCAAACACAACAGACCGTAACAAGGGTGTCATCTGCTACAAAGACACGCACCATACAAAATTGACAATACCGGCTTCGTTCGAAATAAGGTGTCCTGTGATTGGTCAATATGTTATGTACTACAACGAACGACTCCCCGGATCTACATACCCAGCAGGTTACAGCCAGCATGCCCAGTTTGCTGTATGTGAGATCGAAGTTTATGGTAAATTTCATTTTAGTTATTTTAAACAGGAGCTCTTTTTGTTTTTCTCAGTATTCAAATTTTTTTTTTTTTAAGTCATTACATGTAAAAATGACACAGAGTCTACAATATAACAAAAACTATGTTTATGCTTTCTCCGCGTTTTGTCCAATATCTCGATAAATATAAATACTTTTAATCTGCGTTTATAATCCATATTTTCTGTTTTCAAATGCCCCATTGGCTGCGTTCGGCTGATTGATGGAATTTTTTTTAAAAAATGCTTAATCTTTCATATTTCCATTATATTTGTATTGTGTCTTTTTATTTAAAATACTGAAAATGCAAAGCAATTGCATTAAGAATTATGAATATGACACTACAGGTTATGAAAAAAAAAAAACTACCAAAAAAACAAAAAAAAAAAAAAAACAAAAAAAAAAACGTGATAAAATAACCCAAATAAGTGTAACAAAATTTATGATTAAAAATTGCGGTAATGTACAGCCACATTATTTCTAACTTTGCATAATATGACTGGTTATTTACTTCTGTTTGGAGGTTGTCCAATACCCGAGTTTACCGGCCTGAGTTGTAATGTGCCTTGCTTGACGATGTGCCGAAATTGTAAGTTGATATTTTACATATAAGCGTCTTTTACATTATTTATTCTTCCTTGGATGAAAAAAAAAATGGTTCTACCCTAGCTATGCAACATGTTATTGCGGAAAAATGACATGTTTCAGAGGGGTTGAGTAGTTGTTAACCTACATTACAATCCAGTATAATACTGAGTCTAGTTGTTGATATTAAGATCTGGAAAATCTTGCCGTCTTAAAACCCACGTGGCAGTCTTCAACAAAATCGCCTACTTCAGTGTCAGGCAATGCGGTTGATAACAAGAAGACTATACGGACCGCTGAAGGAGGCCAGTGTACATCAACTCTACCGTCGACAGAAGCCTCGTGGGGCGTCAATCTGGGAGGAATGCATTGGATAGATCACATCCTCATCTATTTTAGGACTGATGACAAGCCTTGGGGTTAGTTGTTATGAAAAGATTCGTAACAAACATTACAACTTACCAATTTCCGACTTAATATCAATTGCAATGACCCGTGGAATACATTAAAAGCTATGGATTCAATTTATTGTATGATTTTATAAGTCCCACACAAATACACTATTGACCAAATTTGAATATAGCAGGTAACTGTGATTGTTAGGATTAAATTGAAATGTAGTAAAAATGTATCAATACATACAGGTGGATGTATATGCTGCATTCATATACAAATGGCTTTCACTTTTGTAGATGAACACAACGAACTCCAAGGTATGCCACTTGGGTTCTACTTACACATCTCAAACACTTCCAGCACACTTAACGCTGTTCTATGTTTCCACGAACATGCACACACAATTCACACCCTTCCTGATGTGGTGAATGTAAGCTGCCCGTACTATGGACAATATATCATTTATCGTGTTGAACGGAAAGCAGGGGTTAACTATCCTACAAGTTATTCCGAGCATGCATTTGCAGATTTGTGTGAAGTGGAAGTTTACGGTAAGGCATATATTTGTAATTAATCGAAGTAGGTAACAACATATGGCATGGTTAGTCAATGTTAATTTCGCAGAACCTACAAAAAACATTGTCTTGAAATGAAACTTTTATGTTATATCAAACTTTGCAGTGTCTTATAAAAAAGCCCGCACACATTGCATTATATTACCTTGACCGGTGACCCATCGTTTCTATAGTAGAACTGATTAGTTGATTAGACAAAGACTTGGACCGAAAAGATTCAGTTATTGTTAAAAATGACGGAGTGCATTTGAAAAACTGTATTTTAATGAAAATTAAATCCATATAAAACAAACCACAATATAGTGAAGGTAGACAGTATATTTAAACTATTTCTTTTTAAAAACTTTATATTTTATTAAAAAAAAAATAAAGATTAAAGATAAAAAAAAAGCCACGCTTACATGTACTTTGTTCAATATCAGGCTGTCCTGCCCCAGTCGTCGAATTTCCGCAGTGCAGTCGTAATTGTGAACAGTGCTATCCAGGAACAGGGGTCTGCAAAAAATGTCACGAAGGGTACAAAGGCATGGCGTGTGAACTTGGTAAGTAAA
The DNA here is from genome assembly GCF_963853765.1 of Magallana gigas. Lineage (NCBI taxonomy): Eukaryota > Metazoa > Mollusca > Bivalvia > Ostreida > Ostreidae > Magallana > Magallana gigas. The sequence continues at coordinate 66,040,865 of NC_088853.1, read as the reverse complement.
ACGCGATATCTTTGATGTATCCCTCACTTTGTTTGTCGAGCAAAACTGACTATGCAAACATGATTTGCAACGTATGTTATAACTATACAGATGCTCGGCATGGTGCTTGGCTTAAAAAACAACTTTTGAATGAACAAACCTAAGGCTAGAAAGCAATCGTATCAACACATAAACAAACAACTCCAGTTTTTTTCAGTTTACAATCCCAAAAGGTGCTATAGATTCAGGAAAAAACAAGCAAACCTTGATAAATTAATGTAAAGTAAACAACAGTATTTAAGGACTGAAGAATCTTTTATTTTTAGCATTATGAGGTTATAATAATATTCAAAGAATGATTCCTTTTTTATGTTAATAAATTCAGCATTTAAACGAGTAAATATTGGACTATTGCATATGAATGTGATTTTTATTTATTTTTAATATGCAAAGTCCTCTTGCAAACGGATCATACGTCATTTGAATTTATTGGACTGAATATTACAAAATCTATTCGTAGTGTTATCACAGAAAAAGACACTGAAAATGAAAACATTTTTTTAATAGTGTGCCATGCTGCTGCGACTATAACAGTATCCCCAAGCTCTGCAGTTACTGGTACTAATAACGGAGCCATATATTCAGCCGGAGGGCTAACACTACCGTCTGACGGAGAGCTCCATGTGGCGTCTATCTATCTTTCTTTGTCAGAACAGTCTTCAGATTTGTCCTACTTGTATATGTCCATTGTTAATGCCGTCAAATTCAGTGTCTTATTTTTGTCGGACGAGACGGGGTACACTGAGGTAGGGTTGTATACACCTTGTTCTTTATTGTTTTACCTTTCGATTTTGTGAGCTATTTTTACTAGTAGATATCGTGTTTTACTTTATGACTTCAATTAGTTGGATATTTTAAGTTTTCATCATACTCCCTCACATTCTTGTGAACAAAATAGCACCCATTTATGGTACCGTGACGATATTTTCTATGTAATAAACAAAATTGTTTTTTTTAAATAATGAACGATTGATTCTATGTAATAAATAAAGTTATGGTTTTTTTAAATAAACATATACAATGAATTTGTAACAATTAAGTATTCGTCTTTTCATTTTTACCTAGCAGAATTTTTAATCGGTTATTCTGTGTATATTACCCCACGCAACAAAACTACATGCGTAGTTTTACGAGTTTACTTTGTAATATGTATAATAATTTGTTAGTAATACCTTCTGAAATATTAACCGTCATTTTGTGTCTTATTTGCAGTTTGATCGGGCGGTCGTAGGTCCTTTCCTTGAACGGTTCAGTGCACGTGCTAAATTCAACTCTAAAACTCATGCAATTCGCATAAAAGTTCAATACAAACAGTCGTTAACCATATCCGATCTGAAACTTCATTTACGAACATGTTATCTAAATACGGTAAGTATGTGAACCAAACGATCATTATATCGGTGATTCAGAATTGTAAACCAAGAGCAAAAATAGAAATATAAAAAAAGAAAAAGCTAAAAAAGAGTGTTTAAGAAAAACAATTGGAAAGATACAGAAATGTATTCTAATGTGTCTGTTTCTTTGTATTACAGACGAACAGCCATGGGCTGAATTAAGGAGAAAATCGACAACATAATATGGAGAACAGCAATAATATTATCTGGAAATACGATGTGAAGAACTATTAAAACTAACATTTAATGAATTAAGCTCTTCAGTCATTTTTTTTGTATGTTATGCATTGCATCAATTTATCATCAATTGATAACATGTGTCCTTAGAGACAAAAGTGTTGCGTTTAACATTGACTTGTTATATTTCTATATTTTTCAGCGTACTTAAAAGGTTAAAATAAAATAGTTTGAAATGGCAGTTATGGTAAATTAACCTTACTGATCATCAGAAAAATATAAATTAGTTTATAATTTTTAATGTGTTTTTTGTAATTGTTCAATATTATCATAAAGTGCTTTCAAATTGCACAAAGTTGCACTGCTATATTTTATCATTCTTCTGTTAATATACAGTGTATAATATGCACCTTAGTCAATATTTATGGATAAACACTCTATTAAAAAGGGCAGATAAGAAAAGTACTCCTCTGTATGGTTTTTAGCTTACCTTGTCCCGATGTCAACAAGTTTCATAAAGTCAATCCTTATCCCCAAGTATTGTGTTGCCATTAAAGTTATTCATTTTTCTTTAAATAATTTGAATTGGAAACTGAGTTGAGTGATCTCTACAAAGCAGCGGGTCTGAGCATTTTTGCCAGCGTCTGTTTATTTGTGCATAATATTTTTTTTTTCTTACATCCTTTTTTCACCAAAAATGTTCAGTAAAGAGTCTTTATATTTGAAAGACAGTACATTTATCCTCCGAATAAAATATATTTAAGATTTTTAACACACTGAAATATCACATGCCCAACCCTCCATCTGTTAAAAATCATAACAAACTTGATGGTATATTATGTAAAACAAATTTAATAAAAATAGAAATGTCTGAACACAATAATTGGTAATTGTGTAGAATTGAGATTTTCATCATTTAAATTGGAATGCACACCCCTTTCATAAAATTGAAGCGAGACACATTTAAGCGTAGACCTTGGACTATGATATCAATATATCAGGTTGAGTATACCACTTAAATCAGAAAATTATGAATTTTAACAAATAGAGGGTTGGGCATGTGATATTTCAGAATAAAACTATATGCAGGAGATCAATTATATAACACATACACATAATCAGGAAGGAAGATTAATGTTAAATATTTCATTTTATTCAATAAATCATTGATGTTGTCTTTTTGAAATACACACAAAACGTCTAATAGCATGCATGCATCGAGACCAATTCGCAATTTGATATACTAGTATGCAACAGGTCTCGTCTATATTTGAGCTTTGATGAAGAAACAACAATATAAATTATGCGTAAATTACAGTAACGCTCAGAATGTAGATACAATAGCAATTTTTGCCCTTTGTGGCATTTGTGGAATTATGATACGCAATTTGTTGTATCGTCTTTACTTTATAAGTAAAAAACAATAAATCATACTAAACACAATCTCCAAAATATATAAAATAAAATTTTGGTCAAATTCTTTTTTTCTGTTTTTATTATCTACAATGTCTTAGGAATGCATTTCTAATGATCAAATTAAATTTGAGAGTCAGTCGTAGAGTTATATACAAGATACAAAGAGCATAATTCTTTGTCATGTAAACAACGCAGCAATGTTAAGGCGTCCCGATGCTAAAATACTGCTGGAAAACGATATTATTTGAATCATTGCAAAAATACTTGGACCGGGAGTATTTCTTAAAATTTGTGTTACATTTATTGACACCGATGTTAAGCATAATATTTGATGCATTTTTGTGACGCCATGTGTACTTTTTAATCACATGACGGGCGAATCCTAATATTGCAAATGATCTATTTAAATCGCATCGGCGCAGGTGATTAATGACATTAAATCATACATAATTTTTAGAAAAATCCTTTGTTAAGTTATATAATTTGAAGTTCTTGCTTGGGAAAGAAATATATATTTTGTTTATGGAAGATATTGTTGAAACATTCCACAAAATCATCAAAATAATGTACATTTTTACTAATCAAAAGCGATTTACAGAACATTGGGGGTAATCCGTAGGTTTCCTAAGCACGATTCACATTGGTACTTATATTCTCTACCAATTTTGCATAAAATATTCTAACATTGTATTGATCTTTCACCTGTGCCAAGCTGGTTTAACGTGCATTTAAATTTATTCATTCAGTTGTTTACATGTACCAGGGGGAGTCTCCAAACCACTAGTTTATAGATAGTCATTTACTTAAGACGAAATTTAAAACTTCCGATTGTTTGATACGGGTTTTTAATATGTATGAATTTTGCACGTCTAGCATTAACGGTCGGTATCATCTATGTTAAGGGAACATGCAGTATTATACTGGTTTGATATAATTCACTTTTTATGTTAAGATACATTCTCTCAGAACTATCGACAGGAATGCAGATCGTGACGTCAAAGTTAATTATGACTTCATATCGTATGAAGTACAGACAAGTGACTTTCTACATATCGCTGTAAAATCCATCGGGAAGCCTTGACATGCCCGCGAAGGCTCGTGTCCTGTTTTAGTTAAATTATGTTCAATATACCAGTAAAAATCTATTGAGGCTGTTTTGTATATCGTTTTATTCAATTTAAGCATAAATGAACAGTTTGTAATGTTTAGCACATTTATTTTAGTATAAAACTGGAAATTTCACTTCAACACTCAAAAGGTCAACAAAAGCTTTCTTTATATAGCAAAGAACTTTAAGCTCTGTAACTCGCTTATAACCAATGAAATACACTTAAATTCTGGTTGACTATGAAACATGCCTTAGTGAAGCATTCTAACATTAGAATAGTAAAAATAATGTTTTACCAAAATCCTGACCATGCCCTTTCAATGAATTTGATCAAGCAATCATATGTTTCCGGTAAAATTTGTGTAATTGTTTTTAAAAATCACAATGGATTCATTATCACAACTTTTCGAGTGTGAATTGCCTCTTGCATAGATTTTTTCATGAAAATTATTTTGGCAAATCGATGATCAATGATTTTGTTTTGCAAGTGTCCTTATTATATATTTTTTTCAAAACAACAATTAGAAGAAATAATGTGCTACATTGCACTTTCATATACCTCATTATAACAAAAAAAAATAGAAATAATCTTCCATAACATACAAGAACATCAGCTAATTTATTATCAAATTTCAAGTGTTGTTCTTTGTTGTTTTGTACTTTTTTTTTTCTCCAATTGTGCAAAATCAGTATTTTGTTTACTATTTGCTTTTTTATTTTTCAATAAAAAAATGGTAGAAAAACCATGAAAACAGACATCAATTATATGTTAAAAGAACATTTATAATTTATTGCTTTTTTGTTCTGAGTTGTTGTTTACGTGAAAGTTTAATTTTAAAGTGCACATGAATATTCAAAAAGCATGCGTCCGTATCATGTCAATTTTTTTAAAATTCGAAACAACAATGATTTTAAATACATGTAGTTTGTTTTCAGATGTTGTTTACTAATAAAAATATTGTTATAAACTATGTTGGTATGTGGTACCTATATAAAAGAAAAAGTCTTTAAAATGGTACAGTAATTTAGTGTTTTATCATGAAACGTAAGAGAAAAAAAGATTGTATAATTTCATTTCGACATAGAAAACTGAAACTGAAATAGTTTTCAATAGTTTTCGTGAAAATAATCCAGATATTTGCCAAAAAAAAAAAAAATAATGCTACATTATGGTAGAAAAATAAAAGTATTTCAATTATATTTGAAAAAAAAAATGGACAATAGGTTAAGATAGACAGTTTTTGGGATTAGATTGATACTTTCCTTTTAAAATATATTTCTGACAGTGTTAATTCAATGATTGTGATGTTGTCAAAACGTGCTGTTAGGGTTTATGAAGTATTATTTTTATTTTGTTTAAAAATCTCGCCTTTACACAGCTTTTATTTGTTTAATTCATTTTAGATAGAACATAACAAACATAGTGTTCTTTATTCTTTGATTATTATATCTGTTAGCTAATGGTATATTTAGGTATGCAGCAATATTCATATATTGATATTAAACAGAATCTTGCATATTTCATCTTTGAAAAAAACCCAGAACTTTGTTTTGTCACTTTTTGTTTAATGTATTGTGAAAAGAAAATTTTTTGATTAAAGAAATGGTTTTTTTTTTTTATTTCAAATAGAAATAAAAGAAGTGCGTTTGCAAAAAAATATTTTTAGGTATTATGGTTTCAAAATAAAATAGTGGCGCCTCGAAGACACCTAGAATATAAAGATAGAAATAAAATAACTGTAAAAACAACATCAATACAACATAAACAAGAGAAGGGTTTTCATAAAATTGTTCGTTAAATTCGGAGGTTGTAAACACGTACTGGTTAAAATGAAATAAACAACTTCAAACGGTAAACATCAGAATTTAATTCACAAAATTTTAGCTAGCAAGACATATTTTGCATCCATATTCATAACGAAAAAAAAATGTATTTAGAAAGATTGAGGTAAATGTCGATGTTTTGCCATTTTCTTTGAATATATCAAAACGATGGGTACACGGACAACTGTATTTTTCACCCTCGTTCTAACATTGATTTCATTGACAGAATGCATTTGTAAGTATTACTTATTGCTTGAAATTCTACATTCACACGAAATCAGTTTGGTGTTTTTACCGACAGTTTTTGATATAATCAATCAAGTTAAAAAACAACAGTTAGTTTTTAAGATGCACGATTTTTGCTTTTTATCATTGTAGATAACCTGGCCTACAAAAAACCAACCTGGCAAATACCAAGCATCAGCATTTATCCTCCAGAGAGGGCGGTAGATAATTTAAAGTCCAACCGCTCGGCGGAGGGTAACCAATGTGCTATTTCTGACGGGACACCACACGGCGCCACTTGGATGGTGGATCTCCAATCTATTCAAGTTATACACAACATCGTGATATATTACAGGACAGAGGGTAAAACGTGGAGTGAGTTTTCTGATGTTATAATTATTGTTATCATTATCAGTTGTAAAAGCATAAGTATTATTAGATACATTAGATCGCGTATGTACTTATAATAAAAACAAAGTGTTCAAATAATTATGTTAAACATATTTAATTGATTGATCTAGAATCCAGCAAGTATGCGAGCAGATTCCTGGGTTTTTCTGTTTACGTATCAAACACAACAAACAAAGGAAACGGGTTTCTCTGTTATCATGATGCAAACAATGATGCCAGCTCCATACAAAGCGTGATAAACATCACTTGTCAAGTTGTAGGCCGGTACGTGATATATTACAACACGAGAGAGGGCAAGCTCTCCCAGAAGCCCACTTATTCAAAGGAAGCATATATTGAACTGTGTGAAGTTGAGGTGTTTGGTAAGTTGATATACACATAAAAATGTCAAGTTTTTTCATAACCGAACATTTTTGTCTATAATCATATCTGACTTTTGCAAAAATGTGTTAACTACATATAAATTGGGGTGAAAATTTTTGTTATTAACATGCGTGAAAAATGCACCATATTTCATTTAAACTTACCGTTCATGGTATTAAGTAAAATCAAAACATATTGCTCATTAATCAAATTAATAGTAAATATGAAAATGTATTCTTAATTTCAACAAGGATGTCCAAAACTTGGCTTCAAAGGACGGAAATGTAACGAACCATGTCCGAAAAAATGTCATTACTGTAACCCGCAGACCGGGGAATGTATTGGAGCCTGTAACCCGGGATATTATGGAGACAAGTGCAAATATTACGATAGAAGTATTTCTTTTGTTACAAAGTTTTATTTTTTTGTTTATGATTGCTTGTAACATTCACAGAATTTGATTCCATGTATGTTATACCCTTACTCATAGAATAAAGTGGAGAAAAGATCAGTAATTTAACTCTATTGTTTTCAAACAATTGTTATTCAAAACTATTTTGATATATCTTTACAAATTGCTTTTAGGAAATATGGCGCTGCAGAAACCGACCTTCCAATCATCGCAATTTTTCATTTCTACCGAAAGTAAGAAGGCTGTTGATGGTCAAAGGGCTGACCTTAATTTGTATTCGGGTCAATGCGCTGTGACTGCAGAACACCAAAACTACGCTCTTTGGAGAGTCGACCTCTTACAAAAGCGAAAAATTGAAAGGTTAACCGTATACGCCTTGACTTCTAGTTCGATATGGGGTTAGTGATTTTGTGTACCATGGTTTTTTATATATGTCCCTAATTTAGTTACGCGATATGATTAACTTAACAAACTCAAATATGCACCACATAACTGTCATTCGCCACAATACTATACGTATGCATAACGTTTTTTTCCTCTTCAAAATAATTTGAGTTTTATTGACATAAACATAAGTTTTTGTTTAGATGTACGAATAACTCCTTATAATTCAATCAACCAATAATATAAGTTTTGTTCTTGGATCATAAATTCAATGCATCTATTCAGTCATATTCTAGTGATAATGCCTTTATGTTTAGTACTCAGTTACTCATTTTTTAGAAGTAATTTAGTCATGTTCTAGTAATCACTTAGAAAATACGTACCTTTCCTTTAGTTTCAATAAATTAACCAGTGCTTTGTTTGGAACAAACTTTGTTTGGAAAATTCACTTTTTTTCCTAGGATTATTCAATTGTAGTCTTGTAAACAGAACGGAATAGTGTTAACTAAGAATGGTTCTTTTCTATTTGTAGATGAGAACAACAATTTTACAGGGATACTTTTAGGTTTTTCATTAAAAGTTTCTAACACAACCAATCAAAACGACGGTGTCGTCTGCTACAAAGACACAAGCCATACAAGGTCAACTATACCTTTCTCATTCGATATAAGCTGCCCTGTGATTGGTCAATATGTCATGTATTTCAATGAAAGACTCCCAAACACTACCTACCCAGCTGGGTACAGTCAATACGCCCAGTCAGCTCTGTGTGAAGTCGAAGTGTATGGTAGTTATTGTTTAAATTTTCGTTTTTTGTAGCATTATTTTCAATTTTTCTTACGTTGTCGAACAAGTGGCATTTTTAAATATAAAACTAGCGATACTTTGTCTTTCTCTGTATCCAGGTTGTCCTATTCCGGGATTTGACGGTCCGCATTGTGCTGTCCCTTGCTTCTCTATCTGCAAAAATTGTAAGACCTTTTAGAATTGATTTTTTTTCAAGCAGGTTATTTCATTTTTTTTCAGTTTAAAGACCTATTGCTGTTTACTTTTTTATCTAACATTTATCTTAAATGTTCATTCAACTGGTATTAAATAGAATAGGCTACTATTGGTCTTATTTAGTCATTTGATTTGTTCTTAGTGATTGTCATTTTGTGTTGATTACTATTTTTCTCTCAAAAACAGCGGCTGACTGCATATCAAACAAATGCTCTATTATTCCCAACAAAGTTTTATTCAATATGATTCCTGATGTTTGTCTTTCTCGTTAGATCTGGAAAATTTAGCTCTCTGGAAACCAACATTTCAGTCTTCCACGCGATCCGGCGCTTCCGCTTCAGAGAAGGCAGTTGATAACCAGAAATCTGATCGGACGTTTCGCGGTGGTCAATGTTCAGCTACTTTAAACAACAAAACTCAAGCATATTGGCGAGTTGATTTAAAAAATCTTTATTGGATAGATCAGATCACGATATATTTCAGGACAGAGAACCAAACATGGAGTAAGATGAGTTAGCGATGTTTTCTATTCTGAAAAATTGTCTTAATTTGCTTATTTTGATCGTCTGGACTTTAAAAGAGAATGTAAGAACTCTCTTACGCACGTCATTTTTATTAAAAACAATACCAAAACATGCAAGTAATTTGCTCAAACAGTTTTGAAACATTGTTTGCTTTTCTCACATCTGTGATAGCTGGTCATTATATATCAAATCATATATTGAATATTTCTATCGACATCTTTTGTGACAATTTAAAATAATATTGTACAGATGAGCACAACTCTGAAAGAGCGTCGCCTCTTGGGTTCTACTTATATATTTCTAACACAACGGATAGACACGACGGCGTCCTTTGTTATCACGAGCATGCGCACACAATCTACAATCTCCCTGACGTAATGAACATCAGCTGCCCATTTAAAGGTCGACACGTCATCTACTACAATGAACGAAAAGAAGGAGTTGCCTACCCTGCAAATTATTCCCGATATGCCTTTGCTGATTTGTGTGAAGTTGAAGTTTACGGTATGTTTGCATTACATTTGGATTAAAATGGAACATTAACTTAGTACAGTTCATGGTTTTATTAGGAATATGGACTGTTGATGATGCCGATGCCCTTTATTTTTTTCTTTTTTTGTTTTGTAAAGCGATGTTAAATTACGTACATGTACAGCCTATGGTTGTCTTTGATAGAAAAAAAAATGAAAAACATATTTTATTTCTGTCAATGAAAAAATAATCATAACAAACCGTGAACCATCTCAACAAATAATGAAATTAGTGACAATGTGTTACCTCTTTAGGATTTTGAGCCGTCTATTTCATCTAGTTAAGGTAAATAAGCTTTGATTTTCTTTTTAAAAGTAGACCTTTGAATTATTTGTCCCCAACCTGGAGTTATCATTTAGTCGTTATCTAAGAAAACGTAGTGGAGATGAAAACTTTGAGGAAGAAATTAGAATGTATTTACTAAAATACAAATATTTGTTATTTTAATAAATTTTATCCCAGGTTGCCCTGCCCCTGTGAAAGCCGAGCCACAGTGTACTCGTCCCTGCTCATCTAACTGTGAACAATGTTACCCAGGTACAGGGGTCTGTCAAAAATGCAAACATGGCTACCAAGGGACTGAATGTGAGCCTGGTAAGAGCAGATGTCAGTTTCCTGATAGTTAATATTTATTTAAATTCAAGTTTGTCAATAATAATCAAGATTATTAGATGATAGAGGGTTCATAGTTTGGGTAAACATGCCTCGTGTAGTTCAGTTTCTTGATTAATGTTTAATTATATTGGTTAGATAATACATAGTTCATAATCAGGACAGATATACCAAGCGTACGTTACTTCCCTTGTAGATATTACTGATACCGGTTAAAAAGGTTCATAGCTAAGGTAAATCTAGCATGAGGGTTTTCCTTTTCTGATAGTCCTTTGAGATGTTAGTTAAATAAATCAAGGTTTTATAATTAAGGTGAACCTTTAGTGTATTCTTTACCCCTAATAGTGTTAAGTTTAAATTATTTAGATTGTTCGTGGTTCTGTTTTAATGATAGTCCCTTTTTTATATTTGTAAATTCAAGGCTCTACTTTCCTGAACGATTTATTTATATAAATTAGATGATTTTAGTTTTTTCTGCTTTTTATTTATGTGTTTTATATTGATTAGATTCTTTAAAGCTCTCTTTACTGATATTATTAAGTAAATATTTGTTGGATAATTCAAAGTTTTACTTTTTCTGTAACTCTTTGTTTATATTTGTTAGCTAATTGATGACTACTTTCCTCTTTTTGTTTATGTTGGTTAGATAATTGGAGACTCTACTTTATCTATTGTTTTATACCAGCTTAATGATTCAAGGATCCAATTTAAAGATATCTTTGGTTTTTATTGGCTAGAAAATTTAAGACTCTCTTTTCATGATATTTTTTTTTTTGGTTTATTAATTTAAGACTCTTTTTTCCCCATGGTTTTTGTTTATATTGGTTAGATTTATCAAGGATCTACCTTCCTGATAGTATTTTGATTATATTGGTAAGATATTTCAAGATGCTAGATGATAACAGCTCCATTTAATCATAGCTTTTTTTTTTTATTGGATTTATAAGTCAGGACTCTATTTTTCTGATAGTATTTTCTATCATATTTGTTAGATTCATCAAGGCTCTACCTTCCTGATAGTATTTTGATTTGATTGGTAAGATTCATTAGGGTTCTACCTTCCTGATAACATTTTGATTTGATTGGTTAAATTCATCAAGGGTCTACCATCCTGATAGTATTTTGTTTATATTGGTAAGATTCATCAAGGCTCTACCTTCCTGATAGTATTTTGTTTATATTGGTAAGATTCATCAAGGTTCTACCTTCCTGATAGTATTTTGTTTATATTGGTAAGATTCATCAAGGCTCTACCTTCCTGATAATATTTTGTTTATATTGGTAAGATTCATCAAGGCTCTACCTTACTGATAGTACTTTGTTTATATCGGTAAGATTCATCAAGGCTCTACCTTACTGATAGTATTTTGTTTATATTGGTAAGATTCATCAATGCTCTACCTTCCTGATAGTATTTTGTTTATATTGGTAAGATTCATCAAGGCTCTACTTTCCGGATAGTATTTTGTTTATATCGGTAAGATTCATAAGACCCTACCATTCAGATACTATTTTGTTTATATCGGTAAGATTCATCAAGGCTCTACCTTCCTGATAGTATTTTGATGGTATTGGTTAGATTCATCATTTATCAAGGCCCTACCTTCTTGATATTATTTATTATATTGGTGATATTATTTAAGCTTTTCCTTTCCTGATAGTTCTTTGTTGATATTGGTTAGATAATGCAACGTTCTTCTATAAATTTATTTAAATCAAATTCATATTTATTTGTTTTGATAAAGTCGTTAAAACTAAAAGAATTAATGTATGCTTATGGACGTTGAAAAATATAATCTGAGCTTTTTCTTATTATATTACTTGTTTTTAGGTCATTGTAACGAATTTAAAAGTGTTTACTTTATGTCGGTGTATAGATATAATATACATACACTTTTTTTTTTCTTTAACAGTCGTTTGTAGTGCTTCTGCATCAATTAGTATTTCACCAAACAGTACAATTATTAGTACTGACTACAGTGCTATATATTCGGCGGACGGACTCACGTTTCCTTCCAAAGGACGGCTCCGGGTGGTGTATATATACATCGCGTTGCCAAAGCAGGCATCCGACCTAGCTTACTTGCATATGTCCATTGTTAAAGCTGAACATTTTGATGTATTGTTTCTCTCAGACAAAATGGAAAAGACTGAGGTAAGTTTTACACAAGAACTAATTAGTATTATGCTTAAGTGATATGTGATTTGTTTGTTTTTGCTTGTTCACTAAAAAAATCCTTCTTGAATGTCTATGTTGAATATCACAAATCTATGTATATATACATATATATTTATTGATGAAAATAGTCAATGGTGCATATTATTGAGCAAGACGATAATTTTAGTACGTGTATGTTAAATGTTCGATGGTATATTCAGCATTGCGTGTTGCCTGTGTACAGTATCCTACAAAATAGAACGCACCAATCAAAATGCAACGTTTACCAATTTAATTTTCAGATTATAAATTGGAATATAACAAAATATTATTTTCTGTAAGAAAAAAAGACATTCTAAATTTAATGCATCGAATTTTGCAAAATATATATACATACGAAGTTTGGAGTTTATTCTTTTTTATAACATACACATTACTAGTTAAATATATGCATAAAATCATACCAATTTTAAAACAAGTTCAGTAAAATGTTATAAATTGTTCATGGGTAATAAGCATATCAATCTAATTTAATGTATTTAATTATTCGAATTATCTGTTTCTTACTTTGCAGTATAATCAAGATGTCGTTGGTCCTTTTCATGGCCGCATATATGCACGTACCAACTATGGCTCTGTAACTGAGGCTATCCGCATTAAAGTACGATATAGGGAAACGTTCACCATATCAAATCTAAAACTTACTCTGAAGACATGTAACAGTTTTGCGGTAAGTGATACAATCAGGAAGAGGAAAATATATATATATATATATATTTAATTTCTTCAACATTCTATACAAAAAAAGAATAATGGAGACAAAAAGTGTTAAATGTGCAAAACTAATATATTAGAGAGAGAAAAAAAAGAAAGAATGAAAAAAAGAGTCAGACGACAGAGACAAACAGAGAGAGAGATAGATAGAGAGAAAGAGAGAGAGAGACAAAAAGAGAAACAAAAAGAGAAACAAAAAGATGGAAAGAGAGAAAAAGAGAGAAAGAGAGCAAGGAACAAAATATAAATAATTTGTTTGCATAAAATTATTTCACTTTGATTACAGATGCACACATAAACCAAGGAAAAGAACCAAAGAAAAAACAAAGAACTAAAACACCACGCAACATACTTTTTTCCAATTAACAGGAAACGGCTTTTAAATATGAGTCGTTAAATAAAATTGTTGTTTTGCGTCTATGTCTATATTATCCGCTTGGCATTTTATTCAAAGAAAATGTATATCAACATGTGTGTGCATTCTTTCTTCTTCATATGTGTGTACATTAATCTTGGTACAAAAATACTAGAGCAGGACTGTACTTTCCTTTTTTATAATGTAAAAGTTCTCTAGCAATTAAAAAGGGAATTTTGTCCCGTATTGATAACAACATGCTATTATGTAACATAATATAAAGTACATATGTATTTCTTTTTGGGCTGGTTTTATTACTTTTCCAATTTTGAATTGTTTTGTATTTAAATCAAGATTTTTTTTTTTCTTGAATTATTTGCTTGCAAAATTACTAACGAATAGTGATAATTCAAACAATTTTATATAAATTTCATAAAAGGATTTCTTTTCTACACCACCAAAATGCCAACATAAACAAGCAAGTGCTATATGAAATCCTCCGATTTGTCCTGTGTTGTAATCTGTACAAACAAGCAACGTTAAAAGAAAGTTGCTTAGAAAATAACAATTTCATGTCCTGTGTGAAGCAAAAGAAAAATTTGCTCCAAAAAGTATATATAAAAATATTGACTGGTGTTGAGGGCAACATTGATTATATTAGCCCCCGAGGGACCCGACCCGAAAACACAGTCAACAATTGGTTTTTTTTTTACATAAAGAAACAAACCAAAATTTAAGACAGAAATTTCGAAACAGATCTCCGTGATTTTCTCAGCTCAACAAAGAATTCACGAAATCAATTTCGTGCAAAGTCCATATACAAAATATCCTCAGCATCAAACGGTCACTGGTGATATTAAGCCGCCCCTGAGAATTAACATACAGATGTTCTACCGGATTTTAATTCACAGTAATTCGTAAATCTTTATATCCGTTATGATAGCACACTGTTGCATTGCGCGTCCATTGTTTACTTGCATTGACTGACTGTCTATTCTGACGTCACCTTGTTTTGGAGTCGCGAAGAGTTCTTTACGTCATCATTTAGGAATCAACAAATCAGAAGCGATTAATTGTAATAGAACGATTATTCCCTAAATATTATTCCTAACCGGTCAATAATTTTCGGACGAGCTAATATTACAATTATCGTCTATACAGAGTTATATAGTGAGAATACACTACTGAATATAAGAAATATTTTTTTATATATTCTTTGAAGAAAATCTAACACATGTTCTGTAGATAAACTTAAGGGTATGGATGATACGTCAATGAATAATAGAAAAATACCACAAAATTACAAACATAGGGGTGTTACTGAAGCACACTGGTTTTAAGTTAGATGTCATTCTGCACAATAACAGAACGTATTTACTGTATAGCTTTATAAAAAGTATGACAACGAAAAGTTGACGTAAACCAACTACCCATAAAAAGTCAACAGTTGAACAGTTTCTCTCATAAATTAGATTGCATTATGTTCATTATCGCATAGATGATGTCATGAGACTTGAATGTCATGTAAAATTGACCCGTAAGCATTATACAGGCAGATTTAAAATATAGGAAATCTTAGAATTTTAATGAAAAAATTTATTGGGAATTGAGCAAGTGAATCATGAAATAGATGCGCGGGCTTGTTAAGGTTTCCCGATTGATTTTACAGCGATGTGTAGAATGTCACTTGTCTGTACTTCATACGATATGACGTCATAATTAACTTTGACGTCATGATCTGCATACTTGTCGATAGTTCTCAGGGAATGTATCTTAACGGTATAAGTGAATTTTATCAAACCAGTATAAAACCGCATGCTTCCTTTACATAGATGCTGCCCTTAATGCTAGACTTACAGAAATCATTTATATTAAAAATCAGTTTTTAAAAAATCGGCAGTTTTAAAGCTTCGTTTTAAGTAAAAGACTTTTTATAATATAGTGGTTTGGGGACTTTCCCTGCTAAGTGTAAACAACTGAATTACTGCATGTAAAAACCAACTTGGCGCAGGTGAAAGATCAATACAATTTTGGAATATTTTACGTAAAATTGGTAGAGAACAGAAGTACTAATGTGAATCGTGCTTGGGAAACCTACCCATTTATCCCAATTTTTTGTAAACCGCTTTTGATTAGTAAAAATGTGCATTATTGTGATGATGTGGTGGAATGTTTCAACAATACCTTTATAAACGAAATATCTTTTTCAAACCCAAGCAACAACTTCAAAGTATATGACATGATAGAGGATTTTTCTTAAAAATATTTATGATTTAATGTCATTAATTACCTGCGCCGATACAATCTAAAAAGATCATTTGCAACATTCGGATTTGCCCGTCACATGATTTTAAAGTACACATGACGTCACAAAAGAACCGACTGAATAAATTTTGACCGAGGAAAATAAAGGATTTAAGCTGTATTTTTTTACTTAAATGTTTTATCTTTACTTTATATGTTTATTGTTTTATAAAACCTCAGGGTAGTGATGTTCTATCTCATTTTGTGTCGAGAAATATACGTAAGCTATTCATTTATCACGTGATAATGCACCGAAGTAGTATAAATGTAATACGCTAATTTAAAGCAATTATATATACATATATCTTGAGGAAAATACCAAATTGTTGGTCTGATTTAAAAAAATAAATTCATCTTACAATTGTGTATATTTCTGTCAAGAAAAGATTGCAGGTTGCCAATGTGCTTTCCTAACCTACTAGCGAAGAATAGAGATTAATATGGATCCAAAAATTGAAGTGATTCAATTCCGATTTCTTTTAACGCTATGGTTTAATTTTCTTTTAAATTAAGAATATAGAAGCAGAATCAAACAATGCAAAATAAGAACGATAATAACTTGTTTTAGTAAGGTTTAAATTTGTTTTTCTTTCATCATCCTGACAATCTCCCGATGGCAAGAAAAAGCCCACATGTTGACGGTGTGTAAATAAAGACTATTTTTGAAAATTCAACATAATAATAAAACAATCGAAATATTGAGAACAAATACATATAATGTCTAATGAGCAATCGTTGGTCTTCAGCAAGTTGTATGATGTCATTGAACTTTAAAGAATTGTTCGGAAGTGATGACATCCAAGGATAAAAAATAAAAGGGCAAATTGTATCTTAACATGATCATGGCAATAAATACACTGCAGATACAACCTGTCGACAGGGGATGTAAACTCCTCAAAGGCACCTACCCTCATCTCTATTTTTTAGAGGTCCGTGTTTGCTCTTCTTGAAATTTGTATTTCGTTATATAAATTTTTTGTGTTGATTGATAGTTTGTTCTTGTTGTTTTTTATTAAAACATTAAACCTTTCCCTCCAATATATGACTCTAAAATAACAATTGATACTGTTCATAACATTGATAAGTCGCATGTCACACAAACACGGACATTTGTTCTTTATTGAAAGCTAAAATGTGTTTAAAGAAACCCAAAAGACAATGTTTATACTGTGTGATGTATTTTAAATTCCTTATGAGCAATTTGTGGGCAGATAATGCATCATTTTTTTTTTCAATAATAATATAACTATGGTTTCGTCCGTAATAACGTTCTTCCTGAAATGATTCAAGCATCAGATTGTTTCATTTTCTGTTTCAAAAAGATAACTTGAAAGATCAAAACACAAACTGTTTATTCCAAATCAAAATACAAACAAGATCTCTGGTGTTAATGATTTCCATCGGTTCAATTTGATCGTGTTGAGGCATTTGTCTGAAATGGGAAGAATGGTATATAATAACTCCAAATAATCATTATTGTCCTTTTCAGATTAAAAAGAAAAACAACACATTCTTCTTTTTTACATTGAACAAACAATTCATTCACGTTGGTGTCTTTTTAGACACATTCAAATTATACAACTTAGATGTGTATTATCTACTACTTACAGTATCATTGAAACAATTCCTCAGGGGAAGTTTCAAATTCGAGATCCTGATTGGCTTCATATAGACCACAGTTACACGTATGGCAAACACTTTTGTGTTTAATCCGTTTTGAATTGTAAACTCTTTTTGCGGCGGTCCATATTTAGGACCATCGTACTATAAAGACAATATAACTTAGGAACTTTAAATCAATTCATCTCTTAGTATTTCCTCATTATTATTATTTTTTTGTGTGTTCTTAACATTATCGCACACTTACTGCACACTTACTGTACAAAACTACATGAGATATACACATTAAACAAAAGATGATAAATGAGCAGTTATAGTACATATTGAAAATATTCAACTCAACAAGTTATATTTTCCTGGTAACATTAAGTGTTTTCTCAAGTGAATAACTTTATTTTTATCATTTCTTGATGTTTAATGACTTTGAAGTGAAAAGTAAATTCAGATCCAGAAAAGTTTAAATACCCTTTTCGACTGCATATTGTTCGCTATTAATACGACATTGAAGTTGATTGCATTGTCAATTTTAATTGACATATTTAATAGATCCGCAGACTGATCTGATAAAGATATGTAGATGTACAGAGTTTGGACATCTCCGGACGACGGAAATGTGAGTCCATCAGGAGTAAACATTGTCGTGTAGTTGGAGGAATTGGTCGCACTTTTAGGATTCACCGCTATATTAACAACTGCATGACAAACTACAAACGATGAAACATACTGCATAAACAAAACCTATAAAAGTCGAAAAACTAGTAATAATATACTATGATAATAAACAAAATTTCACAAGATATTGCATGGCGTGAATAGCAATTAGTTTAAGTGTAAATTTGACCGAATGACACTTATTACTCACTTAATTCACAGGCATATCCTTTGTAACCAATCTTACACGTCTTACACATCCCGGTGCCTGGGTAACATTGCTCGCAGTTAGGCGGACAGGGTTTGGTACATTGTGGCAACCCCGCCACAGGGTAAGGGCATCCTGAAACATCTATTATCGTAATGTTTGTGTGTGAGTGTTTGTAATATTAACTATTTAAAAACCCCAAATCATCTAAGTTTAAATTGAAGTTTTGACTTTAAAAATATGATATTAACAATAAATATTTAAAAGTCCATGGATTGTTTTTAGACTACACAACGGATGCTTATGCTCAAAAGAATAAAGATGTATTATGATGTGAAATTTCTTCAATATTTGCTTGTGAAGCAACTGATGAAATCAGTCCTAGTAAAGTAAGTGGGATGCAATTTTCAGAAATATGTTGAAAAATAATTCGGTTGGACTTTATCATGAATGAACGGCTTGATAAGTTAAAAAAAGGGAACTGGACCAATGTCATGCAAAATACTCACATGGTTTGCACATTTCGTCGCATGGAACCGTGCATTTTGGATCATCGTATCCAAATTCTGGAAATGGGCAACCTAAAAAAAACCTTTTAAACAGCAAAATCTAGCCTTACGACAACATTTGTTATGCCAACCAGTTATGTTCTTCTATTCCAGGTACTACGTTATACGTTGTAATCTGTACAAAATTTCAAGTTTAATTTTTATTTAATATATAAGGAGGCCGAGTTTAGTTTGCATTGCGCATGTTTTTGCGCATTCTAATATAATACGTTGATTTATACTTCTTATGATTTTTTTTCGATATCATTTATAAAATCAAACACAATAAACAAAATACAGATAAAAATATTTAGATTGTTAAAGGAAATTTTTATTTTTAACACGATTTTTACGTTGTGCGATAGGGGAGCATTGCCATTGCGCTTTTATGACGTTAAGATAAAATGAAGCTTTGTAGGAGTACGTTATAAGAAATAACATAAAATAAAAAGTAAAAATTGTACGCTCTCGACATTTTATATACAGAATGATACTATCCTCGAGGACATTTTCCTCATTTTTGGAATGAATCCATTACACCAATCATCATTCGTGATGATCCAAATATATAGCAACATTTGGTGCATTTTAATATTTTGAGATGGCCCCCACTAAAAACCAGACGGTAGAATGTTGTGTTATTTACATATAAGGTAGGAAAAGCTATTACTAATCATATATAACAATTTCAGAAAAAAAGCTATTGTAGTATTTTTTCAAACTGCTTTTATGTGCGGAAAATGCAGTTTCCTATTTAATCCTATAGTAAATGTACCTCTATTTTGAGATGGTCCCAAAAAAGAACCAGACGGTCGATTTTCATGAACCTTCACAAATAAACTAGAGTTGGTTTAAATTACATATGGTTAAAAAATAAAGAGTTAAGCTATTGTAGTTTTTCCGCATAAAAACCCAAATCGGCCTCCTTAGAATGAGTTACCGTAAACTTCTATTTCACATAGATCAATGTGAGCGTATTGACTGTAATCCTTTGGATAGCTGATTCCCGGGAGTCTCTCATTGTAATATATGACATATCGACCAATCGCAGAACAGAATACATCCAAAACAGATGGAACTGTGTATTTGGTGTACATCTCATCATGAAAACAAACAACGCCATCTATTAGATCCGTTGTGTTCGAAACAATAAGTGAAAACCCGAGTAATCTTGCAATGTAAGGGTTGTTTAAATCTGAAAAAAAACCACGCAAATTATATCAGCATTAAGGTTTATACAGTCAAGTTACCTGTTTGCTTTTCGAGCGCCACCTCTCAAGAATTGATGATATTTTACCCCATGGTTTGTTTTCCGTTAACGAGTAAATAGTGACACGTTCAATCCGTCGAACAGATTGGAGATCTACCCTCCACAAGGCAAATGTCTGACCAGGCGTGGTGACTGAACATTGACCGCCCCTTATTGCTAAGGAACTTTTTCTACCATCGACAAGTTGAGAACTAGGGTGACTAAAGAGTCCTGTGGAGATTTGATAAGTCGGACGATGCAGGGCTAAATTAACTAAAAAGAAGATAAAAATGGGAAAACAGGATTGGACCATCATTTCATCATCAATGAAAATGATATCATTCATTAAAAACCAAACATGCCTCATTTAATTCATTATAATAGTTATAAAAAAAAACATGGATGAGAGCTAATAGCAAGACAGAGAAACAGACAAAAAAATAGCGACGGACAGACAGGAAGGCAGACAGACAGACAGACGGAGAGACAGACAGACAGACAGACAGATAGTTAGATGAAGTTATCTGCAATTAATGGAAACCACTACTCACTCCGTCTATAAATATCACAGTGATGACCCTCAAATCCCGGGTTGCATCCTCCAAGACATGTCCCGTAAAGAAAGCTACAGTGGCGGCAACCATGAGGACACGGTTTAGCACAATCCATTGAGTAAAATCCTAGGGGACAACCTGTTCCAAAGCAATGTAAAGAACAAGTTTTTATTTTCTTAAAATGGCTAAGAAAAATACCTATTTTTTGTATGAACCTGTTTGCTATAAAATGATGTAGACGACATTAAAATTATACATGTAAAGTAAATAGCCCTGCAGAACGAAATTGCAAATATTTTTATTCTGATTTTTTTTTATTCTGATTTTTACCAATTACTTGTACTTCACACAATTCAACGTAAGCCATCGATGAAAAGCCTGGTTTTTTGTGTTCATTCCCTCTTCGTGTGTTGTAGTATATCACGTAACGGCCCTGTACTTCACACGTAAGCTTCATAATCTCAAATATATTTGTTTGGTTTGATTCATGGTAGCATAATTGCCCATCGTCTTTGTTCGTTGTATTTGACACATAGACAGAGAACCCGAGGAATCTGCTTGCATAGATACTATTGGCTTTTTATAAGAATAAAAAAAAAATAGTATACTAATATATATCTGTGTAAACAATACTTATTGAAATTCAGAAGGTCATTTTAAAAAAAACACTTCAAATTTGATAAATGGCAGGTTTTTTTTTTTAGTGCATTTGCATATTTAAGAACACCCACACGCTAAAATGTTGCATCGAGAAAACGTTAAACCAATTGGTTTTTGTTCTAAATCGTTATTACAAATCAAGAATGTGTCTTACCAAATGGTTCGTCTTCAGTTCTGTAATGTATAATTATATAAATTATACTTTGTATGGCCTCAAGGTCAACCATCCACGTGATATCAATAGGTGAGGCTTCAGATATAGCGCACTGGTTGCTCACTGCTGTGCGATTTATAAAACCATCAATGGCGTTGTCAGAGGAATACTTTTCAGAAGATTGCCAGGTTGGTTTTTTATACGCAAGGTTTACTAAAAAAGAAAGTTTAAAAGATTAAAAGAAATTCCCCTTTCATCGCTTGTTTTTCTACGACATTACATATATCGTCTGTTCCTGTGTCAATTCGTCTGTTGGTCTGTCTGTCAGTTTTCTGTAGACTTTAAATTTCCATATAGATGAATTGGTGAAGTTGGCAAAACGTGGTATCGAACAGCCTTTTACAAATGGCATTTTAAGTTGTTGAAATTAAGCTGCCTACGTTTTGGTATTTAAAATAAATTCTAATAAAATTTGAAAAAAAAACCACATTGTATAAAACTAATTATCATAATTTTTACTATAATATACCTAACGTCCTTACTACACAATTCTTAAGAGATACGACACAATTATCTACTCTTCTGTTCTGATCCAGTTTTGTTTTCCGATGTTTTTCTGATTTGTATGTTGAGCCGAAGAATAATAATAAAAACAATATTGTTTAGTTGATGTGACCTTAAACCAAATATATGCTTCGATTACCGTCTTTTTACATATTGTTTCAATGCATTGTGACATATCGAAACTTAAGAGTTTTACAATATTCCAGAAGGGTCTATAATTGAATTCTTTGACAGAGATACACGGGCGAAGTGGTCCTTGGTCATATGTTTATACTATAACGTCACGTTTCTTTCATCCAATTAACATATTGCGGATTGTTTTATCTTTTTTCTTATCCTAGGTTTTTAAGTATTTTTCTCTGGCCAAATTCAACAACTGTTAGCACAGCATTTTTGTGACAATAATGAACTACATTTATTTTTGGAAAGATAGGAATGTAATTGTATTATAAGTCTAGTATCATGTTTTGCTAGTCTTATGATGATTTTGAAGTATTTCAGAGAGTAAACAGAGAAAATATGTTATAAATCGTATATGTAAATTTTATCACAAAAATACACTAGTAGTTTGGTCATGTAAATAACAACTTGAAATGAACGATTGTCGCATTCATGATAAATTTAAATTAGCAATTTATTAATTATCTTTTGATTATCAAGCAAAATTAAAAGAATACAAATATGATCACTCCATTTTTTTAGGTACATTTATTAACTTATAAAACTATAATCACGCTGATTTATATGAATCAATCAAAACATAGATTATACATATACTCACAACCCTCGACTTGACCAAAACAAAAACTTAACAGCAGGGCCACTATAAGAAGTCGTGCCATGTCCTTCCCTCACTTAAGAATTCTTCAGCTCTAACTATTTTTCTATAAAGCTGTCATAGCTAGTTATCCAATTTGTTCAGTACTTTATTGAAAGGAGATAGGCAATAGGAAAATTCCGAGTGTTTATGTTGTTTTTAACTGCTGAAAACAAATTATACAGAAGCCCATTTTCGGAGCCGTCATAAATAATGATCAAAGTTGTTGTTCAGTACTTTATGGAAAGAAATTGATCAACATGAAGATACCGAGTGTTTTTTAATACTTTTACTACTGCTTTTTAAAATATATCCAAAAGTACACTTTCGAATATTTGTGTGTGGTGGCACATAAGTAGGTATTGAATGGTTAGGTACTCGCTGGGGTTTTTTTTTGTTTACTCATGAATATATTCAATCTATTATTGGATGTCAACATTGGATGTCAACATATGCTGAGTGTATTTCAATTTACAGATGAAGTACAGACATAATAAAACAGCAAGAAAATATAAACAAGTTCAAAAACACTTTATCTATCAGTTCCGTATTTCGTTCAAACAAATAAACACAAATTATCCACACAAAAAAAATTTGTGACGCAATTTTATAGGTACATAGAGTATTTTATTTCATGTAACATGCTTACGTGTTTGTTTCATATCAATGGTTTTGCTTGATGATTCAAAAAATGTTGTTTATCAAGTCAAAAAGCCCTTCATTTTAATATCTCAAATTGTATTGTTTATTGGTCAACAGCTGCACAGCTCATATACATACACAAGTAATATACACATGTTACAATACATATACTGGTCACTTGAAAAAAGGCAAGTTTATACATGAAGTTTTCTGATTACAAAAGCATTCTTAATATATTTACCTAAATTGCACAAATCCATTACATTTTGTGTTGACACTAATAGAATTAATTTAAAGACAGAGGGTTTAATATAATAAAACTTCTTAAGGAATTTTTCTCTTAAGTTACAGTAATAGGGACATTTCAATATAAAATGATATTCATCTTCTTTATCTAAAGTACAAAGAGGACATAAACGTCTTTGTAATGGAACATTGTTATATCTGCCAATTTCGATGGTAAGACAATGAGATGATAATCTTAATATCTCAAGCGTAAAAATCGCATAGAATTGTATTAAAATCTTGTATCAGAACATTAAAAATGTATATCATAGCATAGCATAAAGTAGTGAAAAATATGTATGAAATGACGTCCCGTATATATGATGGAAAATAAATATATTGAACTATTAAATTATTAGATTTTGCATGCGTTAATGTGTAACCAACATTTAAAAAATACGATGTCCAACCAAATATTATAAAGTTTTCTTATCTATTGACGAATTCCAACTTATTATCTAACACAAATGAAATGAAAACAAAATTAATGAGATTCGTTCTCCATAAGCAAAACAAGCCATATCTCTTCTAACAGACCGATTGTAAATATGATATATACAAAATATACCTCTACTGCCATTTACATGGCTTGGAGAGAATTAGTGATTTAGAAATACTGAATTGAGAAAATACACTGAATAAAAATAACATTCGTCAACTTTGCTTGAATTTCGTAATCGTTAAAAAAATTGTTTAATAAATTACATCTGCTAGGATAGGTTAAAACCCCACATTGGTAAATCAGCGCTTTATTTTGACTACAATATACAAAATTGTTTATTACTATGCTACTATATAAATCTGAATAGATATCAATGCTTAAAAAAATTAGAGCAACATTACTATATCGGTAAATTGTCACATGGAATCTTTAAATCGCATACATATATTCCTTAGTAAACGATGAGACAGAACAACACCCACAAACGGTTTCCAAAGAGTATTTTTGAAATCAAATAAGGGCAAAGCATGTCAGTTCTAAAGAAAATAAAACCACACATTTACATTAGCTAATAATTGATTCGCCAATTATAAAAAAAAAAAAAAACATAACCAAATTTATAGCTTGCAAGGATAACTGTATATTGCAAAAAATCAACCGAGAAAAAAGTCCAGAATCATTTAAGTTAAGCGTTTAAAATATTGATCCATTATAATGTATAAAGTTCAAATAAACTAGGTAGTGCTGTTCTTACTGGGCGTTTTTCATTGATAACAAGAGAGAGAAAAGCCTTAACAAGATATTTAATCATAATTACATACCTTTTAGCAGATAGATAAAGTTACATTGTAGCTACTAGTAAATGGGTACTAGTTATTGGCTACGAGAAGTGAGAACAGCTAACTACTTGTAACTGGCTACAAGATGAAAGAAAACTTGGGTACTAGTTACTAGTTACTGTCCAAATGACAAACCATACCTGCAATTTCTACCTGTGTTGTTAATAGGTATATGGCGCTATTTACAATGCAACTATTTGAAAATGTTTTGACAGGAAGTTAAAAATGAGATATTTATAGCCTAAGGACATTCTGTAGCGTACTATATCACAAAAGTTGATAAGTAATGTAGATGCTATAGTGCAATGTACATATTAACAACACAAGTAGAAATTGCAAGCATGGTTTGTCAATTGGACAGTAACTGGTATATAGCCGAGTTTTCTTTTATCTTCTATCCAATAACTAGAAGCTAGCTTTTCTTACTACTAGTAGACGGGTATTAATAGCCAGTTACTAGTAGCCAAGTTTTTTATCATCTCGTAGTCATCAATTGATAGTTACTAGCTTTGATTACATTTTGTAACCAGTTACTAGTAGCTAGATAGGTTTCCTTACTCCTAGTAGCCAGTTACTAGTAGCTAAGTTTCCTTACTCCTAGTAGCCAGTTACTAGTATCTCCATTAGCAGATGTTTGACAAAGTTCCACTGTAAGGATCTTCGACACCCTCTGTCATCTGCTCTCCATAGCAGTATGCTACAGCAAGGCGATGTTAATCTACCTTTCATCAACGTTTGGTGTCTATCTCTAGCCCAAAAGTATGTACTGGGTTTGAATTCTGCAGTGAACATTTTGTCCAGGAATATTCGTCAAATTTTCACAATTTTAATCGGTGATTTACCCCAAATAGTTTCTTTTTTTTAATTTTTGAGTAACACTCATTCTGTAAATCAATTTCTTGAAGTAATATAGAATAGTTTGATTTATTGCAGAACTTTCACCAAGAAGCCTATACATGTAAGTCCTTTAATAGTTCTTGCAGCATCCATTTGTTTCTCAAGAATTCAAAATAAAAAGGTAATGAAATACTGATGTTTCAAATCTGTTTACAGTGCGTCCCGGCCAAATTTACACGAAATCCAGAAATCCAGTTTCGGTCATGACAATATCAATTTGTAATCCTACATAAAGAAACACATGTATAAAAACAAAAATATGTATGGGTTTTGCTTATCATCTTTAGACGTTTTTTTGATTTTATAGAGAAATATGTACAAAATAACTAAGACTTGTTATTTACAAAATTACGTTAGTTTATATAAACTTGTGAAAACAACAAAATCTTGCAATAAAAGATAAAGCACGAGTTAAATCGACTTTTAGTAAATACACATGCTCTGAATTGCGCAATAAATTATGATTTTAATTTTCGTTACTAAGTATTCAATATTATTAAGAATTAATGCTCAGTTCAAAATGATAACAAACAAATGTGTCTACCCCTTTGCTATTAACGTGAAGAGGGTTCAGCAAGCCTACTTTTTTTTTTACTTAAATATGTCTAAATATTTTAATAATACTAAAAAGATCACAATCTCCGCTTTTGTCAAATAAAAAATAGCCATTATCTGACAAATCTTGGAAATTAGGCATACAAAAACAACTTTGATAAGACCCCTGGAACAAATAGGAGGTACACGTTTTTTTTTATTTTTATTTGACCATTCAATGCCATTTAACAATAACTTTAAAATGTAAAACAAAAACGAGAAATCCCTGGGGCAGAAGTTTGAAAACATATAAAAAAATAAAAATAAAAAATGTGCAAAATTGATACATTTGAAGCAAAATCCCACAGGGTCCTATTTTAAAAATTACCTTAAACAAACGTTGTAGAAATGTCTTATTTTGTTCATATTAAAATAAGAATTATATCAGAACAAATTAATGCAAAAAATGTCTTTAAAAAATCCAGGCCAGAACAAATTAGACCCAGCCTCGTTAATATTGTTTGGAAAAGAACTTTGACAAATCATTACCATATCATAATATATCATAACAAAACTTCATTGCTAAACAGATATTACGCTATTTGAGTTTTATCATATAAACCCGATTGGGAAACAATTTCTAAATGCAGTTTGCGACAGTGTACATATCATATACTGTCACTTCATTTGGCATCAATATGGCGAACAACTTCAGTCATGCAAAATGACTATTTAATCCTTTAACAAATACAAACGCTGATCAACAAGACAACAATGATTGTTTAATGTTATGCTCATAAACAGAGAAGTTCTAAGTGTAAATATGAACAATGAAAGAAATAATACAGTTACGGATTTGAATTAAAAACTCCAAAAATAATATAATTCATAAGGAGTATGGATTATAAGCATGTCTGAAAAAAAACCTGAACATTTATTCATTTTCTTCAGTACTGACAATTCGTAAAAAATCCGAACGACAGTGCTTATTTTGAGGTAATTACAAGAGAGGACGTACAGTTGTACAGGCGAAAATTGAAATGAAAATTATGATTGAAATTTATCGCAACAATCCTAACTTGAGATGACAGGTGGTTAATTGATTCGAAGATGACATGTAATTTTGCCAAAGTTAATGCATTTCTACCATTATACTTGAAAATTAAATTGCCCTTTGTACTTTTCATAACGTGTTAAATTTAGAGGAAAAAACAAAACTTTAGCTTGAGTTAAAAACTGATACACCCAAAACGTATTGCTCACGCCCAGTGCCTTGGGAACTTGAGCTATGCTCTAATAAATATGTTACCTATCGGTTGGAGCATAAGTTATACACTGATAAACAGGTTACTTATTGGTGAGAGCTTGAGTTTTGCACTAATGCACCCATTACCTTTTGGGAGCTTAAGTTATGCCCCTTTTAAACCCGTTACTTATTGGGAGCTTAAATTATGCAATAATAAACTCGTTACCTATTGGTCACGCCCCGTGCCTTGAAATCTGACAATAACATTCGGCTGCCGATCTACTTCTCACAACAAGTTTAACTGTTTAAGGTTAAACGTTTGTCAAGTTTTTTTTTTTAAATAGCGGAAAACGATATCTTTTGTATAAATGTTGATGAAAATGGCTTGAATTCTGATGATTACATTATGCCGCCGGTCCACCTCTTTAAACTGTATAAGGTTAAACGTTAGGTAAGTTTAACTAATTTTTTTTTTTAATGTAGCAAAAACAATTCTTTTTCGTATAATTGCTGATGACAATGGCTTGAATTCTGATAATTACATTCTGCTGCCGATCCACCTCTTTTAACTTTTCAAGGTTAAACGTTAGTTAAGTTTAACTATTTTTTTTTAATGTAGCGAAAACAATTCTTTTTCGTATAATTGCTGACGACAATGGCTTGAATTCTGATAATTACATTCTGCTGCCGATCCACCTCTTTTAACTGTTCAAGGTTAAACGTTAGTTAAGTTTAACTATTTTATTTTTAATGTAGCGAAAACAATCCTCTTGTACACTTGTGGATGACAATGGCTTTTGACACGCATTTTTTATGTGCATTCCATGAAAATTTAACAAACTAATATTTTCCTTTTAAAAATGAATCACAAGAATATAAAGCAACCCAGGTCTTTTATATGGTCTTGCAGTTACTTAGATACATTAGCTATGTCATGTGGTGTAACATTAGCAAACAGATGAAGACCAAATTGAAAATCAGTGTCCAAGTATAAGCAAGCAATACGAAACACATAGTATACAGAGCGAGCAATTGCGATTATATACAAATAATTGCAGTTCCTCCGTATGGGCTCACAGTGAGAAAGAACAATGCATAGGCAAATATAGTTTTTTTTATTTACATTCAGTGTATATTTCCCCTTATGTTTGCATTGGAGATCTGCGTCGCTCATTTTTTTGTGAATACACTTTGCTAATTTATGCACTCTGAGCACAAATATAAACGCCCTCATGTGTTTTGAGTATGCTTATTTTTGCAAGATTTTATGAAATTTTCAATCCTACCTAACTAATTTGAATTGTATTTTTGAAATACAATCATTATTATATATCAACTCCTTAAAAAGGGGTTTTCTGCACTAAGTGGTTTTTTTTTGTCGTAGAAGAAAACTAAAAAAGATGTTGATATGGGTGGTTCATGTTTCTTTCATATCCTGGAATATCCGTAATTAATAGCTGTATAGCGGCGATAAAAATAATTTATACCAATAAACATTAGAATGAAGCATTGAATGCTTATTTGGATATCCTGTAACACCCCAAGCAGTGCAGACAAATTGTGTATCGCGCGGTATTCATTATGTCTGCAACGCGTTGTGTGTCATAGGACCGACGACATCCAAAATAAGCATTTACTGCTAAAATAGCAATATAACTTTGAATAAACATTCCATATTTGTCTCTTTATAAATTAGCTGTTTAAGTTTTTATCCTTTTTTTTCAAGAATACAACTACTCACTGTTTTGAATATTAAATCAAATGTAGACACATGGTATCCGATAAACAACGGAGAATTCATTTTTATTTGTAGTTAAACGATGTTAATGTGGACTTGTCCAATAATAATAAGTACAAATCCAATGTATATTTTTATTCTTTTGCAATCAAATCGTGTTCATGGTTATCATAATGATGTTTCCAAATTCTTCTTTTCCATTTATAGGGTTTTCAAGCTTTTGTCTGAAAATAAAAACAAACATTAGACTTGAAAAATGTTTTTCCCCTTTTTATAAATATGCGTTAATTGAAAGAAAGTAGGTATATACATGTTTGACTCTAACATAGCAGTTCAGATATTGTATTAATTTATATCATTTGTTTGGAATTATTTTTTTATGCGCTTTTTTTAACATAAAAATTATGAGCTTCTATTTTGTCAAAATACTTACAATTCTCTTTACGCACTTCCTCAAAGGCATTTTAACATTTGAGATTGTGAATGGTTTTTGGAACAATACAGTTATCTGTATGGCATACACTTTGGTGTTCATACTATTCTGAACAGTCAATATCCCTTGTGGTGGACCATAGTTCGGAACGTCGAACTTGTAAAGACAGTCAGAATAAGCTTAACATAAATTTACACGGTCTTATCTCTTTTTATTTTTATCTTATTTATCGTTGTGCATTCTATGATACACTGGAGTCAACATTGCAAAAGTTTATTACATGATTCACCAAAATAATTAAACTAAATAGCAGCTACAGTGAAGCCTAAAGAATAAGCGAAAATAACCTTGCAAGCTGAATAACAGGATCAAATAAGTAATTTCAAGGGGGGGGGGGGGGTGGGGTGTTGTAAACAACAGAAGTGGAATAATTAGAACAAAACTAATAATGAAAGTGAAAATAAACCTGTCACTTCTTTTTACCCAAGAATAATAGACCCCTTGACGATAACTGTTGCACTGCTCTCTTACAGGGCAAAGTGATATACTTCGCCGAAGTTTTAGTAGGTAGATAATTAAGTGACGTAAATGAAACAATTGACGTTACGTCATTTTTTCACCAAACTATGTCATTTTGCCCTGCAAAAGAGCAGTTCCGCAACTAACGTGAAGGGGTTAATAATGTTTTCCAGCCTAACGATTAAAAAATGACTGTTAAAAGGTAAAATACCTTTGTTGATTGTATATCATTTCCCAACAGAACAACATCGAAATTCATTGCATTGTCAACTCTGACAGACATATTTGAAATATCATTAAACTGGTCGGATAAGGTTATGTAGATATCCACAACCTCAACATCTCCAGATGACGGAAATGTCAGACCACTGGATGAAAACATCGCATCGTAAGAACTATTTATAGCGCTTGCTGGGGTTACGATGACATCTGCAACAGCGATACAGACTGCAAAAAAGATATTACTATATATACTGCAGCCAAAATTGTGAGTATTTGGCATTTTTAGGAAAAACTAGCAGATCAACTACGTATATTCTTAAAAAATTAATCAAAAATAGTAAACATTGATTTTCCTCAAATATTACATCAAAAGAAATGAACATCTGTATGTGTTGATTTTGAATATATGTATGTGGTACTAAATGTTGATTAACATTTGATAAAAAAGAATTTAAGAGTCTGGGGACCTGCATATTTATAACTTAATTCTTACAATAGTTGTACTCCTTTGTTAATTGCTTGCTTTATTACTTCTTATTATCTCTGCGTGTTAAAGATCAGCGAAAGACTACCATTAGCATGTGTTTTATCGGTAATTTTGATAAAGGGAGTGTATTTCAAATCAGGGCTAACTAGAAAAATGAACGCTACGTAAAATCAGGAAAATGCATTTTTGTTTTTAAATTTAAAAATGCTTTTTGAATGTAGTCATCTCAATATTTAATTAAAAATACTCACTAAATTCACAGGCATATCCTTTATAACCGTGTTGGCAATTTGCACATATCCCTGTTTTGGGGTAACATTGCTCACAGTTAGAAGGACAGGGTTTTGAACATTGTGGCAATTCATCCACATCAGATGGACAGCCTGAAACTTTATTGACATTAAACTTAATCTGTATCGTGTCACATCAAAGACTTCTACACAACGCTATAAGTCTCCTCTGAAAGAATGTTAGCGTTTCAGCATGCGTTTAAACTTGTTAAGTATTGACTTCTACTTTTTTTAAAAAATACCTAGTTTATTAAATATGTATTTACGATACATTTTAAAAAAAGCATGAAATCCCAATGCAATGTATTTATATTTACTTTAATAAAATTGTTATACCATAGAAATATTTCAATGAATTTAATTTATATGGCCTAATACATTCAACCCTGGAATTTAGGAACAGTGTAAGTTATTACAAACGACTCTTTATTAAACTTAAACTCTATCAACAGTATCAACAAGTTTAAAGCAGTTTATGTGACAGCAAACCGGGATTTTTTTTATATGAACTGTATTCATAATCCATGTCAACCCTTAATTGATAAACATTACTTACCGTATCAAGTGAAATGGAGTACCCTATATGCAATATTTTTCAATATTCAAAAGCTGTTATTTTTCATACATAATAGTAAATCAAATTCCTTGCAATATACACGCCTCTGATATATGTACAATTAATCTGCAAAGAAGAACTTCTTATTTTAAAAATTATAGGAGGGTTTACTCGTACAATAAGGGTACCCTATAGGTTATATTTTCTCCTAAATAACGAAGTTCAAAAGCTGGTATTTTTGTCATAAATTATCAGAATTCAAACATCTAGCAAACTGCACACCTTAATATATGTACAAATAATCTGCACTTCCTAGCTTAAAAACTGTAGGAGAAGTTATCCATACAATAAAGGTTCCCTTCTGGGAGCCGCCCGATCACCATTTTCACCATTTCATTAGCCGAATTTTTCTGTTGAAAATCCGGTTAAAAATAATGAAAGTAATAATTAATTAGACGGATTTTATTAGAAGTATACATCTTTACACCTTGACTTAACAAGGTCGAGTGACTCCTTTTGGTTTGAAGCATCAACCTTTCCGTTCCTGGCCTATATAACGTCCGTGACCTTTGGGCCATGTGTTTCCTCTATTGTTTAGTGTAAATATCAAAAGTATTGGAAAGATTGATAAACATGATTTTGTCCAAATCATTTATTAATAAAAATACGTACCTCTTGAAAACTCTATCATTATTTTTCTAATCTAAAAAAATGAGCTCACTGCCCTTCTATAAGTACTAACTCAAGTTAGCTTTGGCATTGATACTATAATTGAGCGTAATACCTGTGTAAAAATAAATAAAGGGCCACTGATATGCTTGATCTATACTACTGTATGAAAATAATAGACTCGAATTTTTGGGTTTAATACCAATTAATCGGAAGAGTGCTGTTGTTTGTTTTATATATTTTAAACATCATTTTTACTTGAAGATAACTAATTTTTTTTTATTGTTTTTTTTAATCAAGCTTTGCTTATTAATGATTATCGAAAATTCCTCAAACAATTTCGGAAATCATCTGAATTTTCTGGATTTTACAATCTTGCACATGCGCATTACATACACACAAAATCACGAAGGCTCTTCATTTTATGTTTCCACAATATCACATTTGCATGGATAAACTCAGAGATGATAAAAACAAATGCGTGTAAATATTTATTGATTTTTTTTTCTGTTCATCAAAAACAAATACGGGATATAACTCTAACACAGTGCATTTACCATTAAAAAAATCCCGAGAATTTCGAATGTCAAAATGTTGTGTTAAAAACGTTGTTGAAGAAATGTTGAATTCTGCAATTATAGAAGTAAGTTATTTACAGTTTCAAATGGTTTGTTTTGAACAATATAACTGTTATTTTTAATGCAACTTTATAAATTTTCTCCAAAACCGTTTTGGAGCGATTCTGTAATTTTCTGCTACATTACGGGTATATGGGAGGTATTTTAATAAACTGTTGTAAAGGCCTAACCACAAGCACAGTTTACATTATTAACTCAGCAGGGTGGTGTGAAATTAATGGCATTATTGTAGGCTTAAAGCTTGGTTATGCAAATGTCAACAATATACAGTGTGTCGATGTATCTATTTCGTAAACGTCCGATATCATATGCTTTGTCAACCCATGATCGCAGGAGTCAAAATCTAGTATTTTCTTAAATTAGCAATGTTTCTTTCTGAATCTTTGTAATATGGCACATCTTTACTTTTCGTTTTTATAATAAGTATAGTTTTTTTTTCATTGAAAGCTGCTAATTCTATTAGTATGCCATATTGTTTTCTATCAAGGAAGTTATATAACACCTGAAAACATGACGGTTCTAAACACACACACACATATACATTAATCTAAACACGAAAATGCACATTTACTGTGACGATTTCAGAAACTATAATTTCTATTGTGTGTCATCTTTTAATTCAACAATGCGGGAACAGATATTGTTATGTTTTACAGGGGTTTGATCATCTTTTATAAAATCGAAAATAGATCCTAAAACTAATTCACTCACTTGTTTTGCACATTTCGTGGCATGGAACTCTGCACCCGGGATCATCATATCCCAACTCCGATAGAGGACATCCTTAACAAATGAATCACAGACTTTGAACAGCTCGCAGAGCAAACAGGTGATTGATTCCTGCTCAGTTCAGTATTATCTGTTAATGTGATATTTAAAGAAAACACTAACCGTAAACTTCTATTTCACACAGATCAACATAAGCGTATCTACTGTAGTTCTTCGGGTAGGTCTGTAGAGGCAACCTCTCATTGTAATAAGTTACATATCGACCAACCACAGAACAAAGTATATCCACCACTGGAGGTATGGTTGTTATGTTGTATTTTTTATCATGAAAACACAAAACACCTTTTTTGTGATCGGTGGTATTCGAAACAATGATTGAAAATCCAAGAAACCCTTTGCTTAAATAGTTTCCATCTACAAAGTCAACAAGAGCTTTTTATAAGAAATGGGTTTATTATTAAATTTGATCATTAGGAAACAATCGAATTGGTAACGTGATAATACCCCATTCCTTATTGTCCGTTCTAGCGTAAACAATGATGCGTTCAATCCATTGAATCTGTTCTAGATCAACTCGCCACAATGCTAATTCATGACCACTGCCAGTTGAAGTACATTGATATAACCTTAGGTCATTCCTTTTCCCATCGACCACATTAGAACTGGGATATGCAGGATTCAGTGTGTTAAGTTGATAGGTCGGGCGGTTAAGTGCTAGGTTTACTATGAAAGATACATAAGACAAAACAAACAAAAAACCGGCTACGGAACGAAATCATAAATTTTAAATTTACATAACATGCTTTGATATTTAAGGTTAAAATGCAATTTAAAGTGAAGATTTTAATTTGTTTTGGGAAAAACTATTTGTCAGAAAGAAAACATTATACACATATTTTCCCTGTCAATCGAAAACTAAATAGTTAAATCATTCCATTTTGAGAGTTCTTTGGTTGACACAACGACCTTGTCAGGAAATCAATCGTTCACTGACTCGCAAGCTGACTAACATTTTTCATACTAATTGTTAAACTATAACTTTTCATCTAATGCTCACTCTTCGAAGGTACCTGATTCTACGTCTACTCTTTAGAGACCTGTGTTTTTGTATCATTCCTTTGGACATTTGATTTTGAACACTGTTCGTCATTACAAGATGTCATTGAGAAACGGAATCGATGGCTAAAAAGATTGATCAATCATTGCTTCCATTTAGCACACTCATCATCATCATTATACATGTAACAGTTTTTTGTTTTTTTTAAAAAAGCATTGTTGAAATGATTAAGAAATGAAAAACAGATCGAATTTAACGCTTAAGAAAAACGCTAGATTTATATTTACAAAGTTTGAAAAAAAACCGCATATAATAATAGTAGATGATAGTATAGTATAAATATAGTATATATAGTTTAGTATAGGTAAACAAATAGTGCCACGTGTTAAGTAAAAGGTTATACTTAATATTCCGACAAGGTATGTAGAATAAAAAAAGTGATTTTGTGTCAGTTGCACTAAAAAGGGGTACTCATGAATACCATCGGTAGATATATTGGATGGGCGCTGCAATATGTTAAAATTTGGGGTTTAAAAATGCTGAATGATTGCATTTTATTTGCTTTGTTTTTATGTTGAAATTTGTTTAAAATTTGTTAAGTGACGATGCTCAACATCATTCCAATATCTGACATGTAGTCTTAAGTATTCTTCTCATGTTGTACTTACTTCGGCTATATTTTGCACAAGCTTCACCGTGGTATCCGGGTGCACATGCTCCAAGACATTTCCCTGTGTTATAGTTACAATGTCGACAAGAAGGCGGGCAAGGTATGGAACATTTGACCCCAAAGAATCCGAGAGGACATCCTTAATGAAGAAGGATTTAAAGTTATGATGAATAATGCTTTGCCAATAAACAAGTTTTGATTTAAGCAAATGAATTTAAAATTTATTGTTAACAGAAAGGCCGTTGATTTACTTATTTCTTCCTACCTTGTTACTTTTATAAGCCGGTTTCTTTTGTGAATTGAAAATCTGTGAATTCTTTGAGACTATCTCTAATACTTTATTCAAATAATGGACCTAAAATTTGGGCTTTAACACCGAGAAACCGGAAGAAGTACTGTCTTATGTTTTTTGCATTATTAACATCACTGGTTTTTTTCTAAATCACGCTTCGCTAATTAATAATCTATGAAAATTTCTTTACAAAATCCGGAAATCATCTGAGTTTTTTTTTTTTACCGTCTTGCGCATGCGCATTACATTCACGCTAAATCATGGGAGGCTCTTTAGTTTATGTTTCCACAATATCATATTTGCATTGATAAACTCAAAAACGAAATAACAAATAATTGAATGAAGATAAAATGTATTTACATGCAGCCTCATAATGGTTTGTTATGAATAATTTAACTGTTATTTTCAATGCAGCTTCATTAATTTTTCTCAAAATTCGTTTTTGAGCAATTCTTCAAATTGTCACTACATTACGGGTATATGGGAGCAGAGACATAAATAACTTTTTATGTCTCTGATCGGAGGCTTTTTAAATGTGGTGAAGGTCTGTCCCAAGACACAATTATATTTTCTAACTAAGCAGAGTGTAGTGAAATTGATAGCTTTATTGTAGGCCTACGCTTGGTTAAGTAAATGTAAAAAAAAAATATAAACGTTGAGTCGATGTATCTGTCCCAAGACACAATTAGATTTTCTAACTAAGCAGAGTGTAGTGAAATTGACAGCTTTATTGTAGGCCTACGCTTGGTTAAGTAAATGTAAAAAAATATATATACGTTGTGTCGATGTATCTATTTCGTAAATGTCCGATATCATATGTAATGTCAACCCGTGCACGCACAAGTCAAAGTCTAGTTTTGACTGAAAAAAAGAGCATCAGCTAAAAACTTAGGGTCTATTGATTGAAACAATGCTCTATTACAAATGGAAAGTAAAAGTCTCAAAATTGTTCTTGAGTAACAACATTGAAGCATATTTATTTTGAATTGATCTATATTTTGGGAGTTGATTTTACTCAACTCTACTATGCAGTTACTTTGGCAAACCGAAAGTGAAACAGTGTTTGGACTTAAGCACAAATCATCACCGCTGACAAAGTTTAGTTCTTGAAAATAATCGATAAATTTGATGTAATGTGCGATGAAGCATTGTTTTTCGAGGAAACCTATTTATAGATACCTTGAAAATAGTCAGATTTTAAATGTACGAATAATTTTTTTGTAGAGTTATGTATTCCTACGCTGAGTCCAATATAGTCTTCTTCAATCAGACACTCGGCTGTCTCCGTAAATCTCCGACCAGCAGAGAGTCTCTCTTTGATTGTCGGAGATTATCGGAGACAGCCGAGTCAGCTGGTTAAACAACACTAGAGTTAAATATTGCTTGGATCCATACATTAAAAAATCAGTCATTAAAATCAACTCCCGTCAGTACATCAGAACTTTGATTACCAATTACTACTACTTCACACAGATCAAGGTGAGCTGTTGTAGAATAACCTGGTCTTTTGTTGTCATTTCCTTCTCTTGTGTTGTAATATATCACGAAACGGCCTTGTACTTCACACGTTATACTTTTGAAATTAGATATAGTAGATATGCTATTTCCTGAATCATGAAAACATAAATGA
Source organism: Magallana gigas (assembly GCF_963853765.1). Taxonomy (NCBI): domain Eukaryota; kingdom Metazoa; phylum Mollusca; class Bivalvia; order Ostreida; family Ostreidae; genus Magallana; species Magallana gigas. The sequence continues at coordinate 66,003,012 of NC_088853.1, read as the reverse complement.
CCATCCTCTTTGTTGGTTGTATTGGACACGTATACAGAAAACCCCAACAATCTGCTAGCAAAAACACTGTTAGCTGTAAGGTTTAAAAAAAAACAGCACAAGTAAATTACATATATTGAGAATAAAATCAGGTTTTTGTTGCAATTTAGATAGTTGAAATGTTAGCATATCTTTGAAAACTAGTCCATTCTTTAAACAAGAGGCCCAATGGACCACATCGCTCATCTGAGCAACACTGGCTTTATATGGGCGTTCAAAGAATATTGTGCCATGTGGCCTCTCGGTAGATTAACCAAAAAGGAATATCCGAATTTTCACTAATTGTTGCATATACTTAATCTTTGACATTTTTTTACCTTTATGGAATACCCTTTTGTACCGAAAAAACATCATATGCAATATAAATAACTTAATTTTTAATTGGTGTTCACGATTAACTTCCAGTTCTCTTTATTTTACCCCCCCCCCCCCCCATCACTTTATAAAACGATTAAAATAAATGAGAGCATAAGGGTACATTTTCTCTCTCCACTACTTGCTACTTATTATATTTCAAAACATTATATATGTGAAAGAGGAAAATCGTACCTCAATGCATCAGAATGAATGCGCTCAATTCCTCAAATTTAAAACATTGAACAATGTAATTGGCCTTCTCCGTTATAGACAATTGCGATTTAGAAGGCATGAATTCATTTCGTATAACCTTTCATATCCTTACTCACTTGATTGAAGAAAATAAACTTAACTGAAAATTTTGTCATATATGTTAAAGAGCTATAATTCAAATTAATGTATTGGCAGGCACGTGGCTCTTTTGTGCTAAGGCCCATCCATTATTTTCATCTTTATTAAATATCAACAAATGTGTACAAACAAAGATGATTTTCCATTGCAATAATTTTTTAAGAACACCGATAATGCTTTTATCCTCATAACAATAATGTGTCAGACCTATGGAAACGGTTTAAAAGGCATTGTTTTCATTTACTTGTGTTCGAAAAACTATCAAAATTTTGGTAGATTTTATGCAATTCATCGTTGAAGAAGGGGCACCAGAAAGTCATTAAAACATACATGTATCGTCCTTTTAGCAAGATCAACCAAAATTTCAGTGTAAATCGTAGAATCATAAGCAAGATACATAGCTTGGTTTAAGTCATGTTTTTGTTCACATGAGTTTACAACATTCAACCTAAGAACTTTAAACTTGGTATTTCCTATTCAGCATAGCTGCATTTGAAATATAAACAAACTAGAGGATGACCTCAGCTTTGTGTACAAACATATAGTAGCATTGTGCGCAAAGCTCTGTATCTTACTTCTAACTCGAATCTTGACTCTCAAGTTAGTAAAATTATAGGAATTTGTAAACAATTAAAACAAGAGAAAACTGCACTAAAACGAAGAGAAAACTCAATTTATTTTTCATGATATATGTACTTTAGTTATATACTTCTAGCAGCGAGAATAATATCCGTTTTGATTGAAATTGCTGAACATCTTCATAGAACATGTTGCATTAATCAACTATTACGTAGAGATAATACCGAATTACACCCACCACCATAATTTTACCCCCAGGGTGGCCCCACCCTATCCCCTAAAATCATGGTTTGAAAAAAAACTAGAATGAATCAACACTACCTGAGGATGCTTCCACACAAGTTACAGCTTTTCTTGCCAATTGGTTTTTGAGAAGATTTTTTTTTAAGATTTCGCTATGTATTCCTATGTAAAATTCGACCCACCCATTGTGACCGCACCCTACCTCCGGGATCATGGTTTGAACAAATTTGAATCTACACTGAGGATGCCTCCAAACAAGTAACAGATTTTCTGGCCCTAACTGGTTTTTGTTGAGAAGATTTTTCTCTATGTATCCCTATATAAAAATTTCGACCCCCCATTGTGGCCCCACCTTACCCCCAAGGATCGTGATTTAAAAAAATGAATCTACACAACCTGAAGATGCTTCCACAGTTCCAGCTTTTCTGCCTAACTGGTTTTTGAAAAGAAGATTTTAATGATTTTTCTCTATACATGTGTATCTATAAATTTAATTCCCCATTGGGGCTCTATCGTACCCCCCGGGGATCATGCTTAAACCTACACTCCTTGAGGATGGTTCCACACAAGTTACAGCTTTTTTGACTGATTGATTTTTGAGAAGAATATTTTTAAAGATAACTCTCTGTATATTTCACCTCAGGTGAGCTAACAATTATTTATGTCTGTCCTAAATGTACATACACATCAGCAAAATTAATCTCCGTTTAGACTGAATAGACGAGAAAATACTTAAAAATAGCCTAAAACACATTGCAGTAATCAACTATTACGCAAAAACCATACCGTATTACCATTAGAATTTGTATTTTAGTTGTTATGTACCATACCTGTTATTGCATCTTATTTTCCGCAAGTAACAGTCAGCTGTCTTAGTTTCCGATATCTATTTTTGATTGTTACGTAAAAATTACAAAATAGAGGCAATAGTTCCCCTAAGTTGCAAACCGTAATTTATAAAAAAAGAAACAAAAATGAAAACAAGCTAAAACAACCGTCAAAGGTGTAAATATCAACGCATTTGAATATTTATTCTCAATTTACTTCACAAAATCGGCATTAATGTATCTTGCACGTTTCAAATATTTCTTTCGCACGCAAACTGTTCCACAACAACCAAATTTATCTTTGTCAGATTGACCCATTTCATATACGTTCAAAATTGCCGTTTCTTTGTTTCAAGGGGGGTTTTGAGATATGAAATACCGAACCCGAAGTTTAACTGATTGACCCTCATTCTCTCCCTATCTTATTATCATTTCCGTAAATTACTCAAATTAGCCCTTAATTTTTGCAATTTATATTCTCCTTCCCATAAGGATAATTTATGCTACACTACGTTGAATTCGACTCAGTAGTTCTTTAGAAGAAGATTTTTAAAAATGCACACCCCCTTTTTCTACAGTTTCAAGGTTTTCTCAGCTTTGAATAAAGATAGGTCTTTCATTTCTGCAATTTATTTTTGCCTTACCATAAGAATACTTTGTGCTAAATTTGGTTGAAATTGGATAAGCGGTTTTAGAGAAGAAGTTTAATATGCGAAAAATTTACAGACGGACAGACAGACAGACAGACGGACGGACGACGGACAAACTGTGATCAGAAAAGCTCACTTGCGCTTTCAGCTCAGGTGAGCTAAAAATCAAAACAAATTGATTTGATTTTGTTAAAGGCATTTCATCCATCAAAATATGCACTGTATCTTACCAAATGGTGCATTATCCGTTCGATAAGTTATCCATATATATGCTATACTCTTTATGTCTTCGAGGTCTACCATCCATGTGACATCAGTTGGAGATGCCTCAGATGTGCAACTGTCACCAACTAACGAGAAGTTTCCATCTACCGCCTTGTCGGAGGAATATTTCTCAGAGGACTGCCATGTTGGCTTTTTCTTGGCAAGGCTCACTACAATGAATATAATTACTTTAAATGCTAAACACACAATCGACCTGTTTGTGGTTTAGATTAATCATTTGCTCGTTATATAAACGATTGCAAATATCTTTCCTTATATGAAGCTATAGAATAGCGAAAACGTTCAAATCTTTGCAAATAGTTAAAGGATGTCACAATTGATACCCTATCGTTAGACAGTCGCTTTACTGTAATTCACGGGTATTAACTTCTAAATAATATGCCTATTTCAAACGTAAATGTCAGTATTCAAAAGTAATGTTATCTTAAAAAAATATCCCGATAATAACTTTGGTGGTACGTGATCGAATCTTATGCATGAAAGCTTCTTGGCCTTAACAGGATTTCATTACGTAATCAACCAAAGTTTTTCCCGTAAACGTTTAACACCATGCTTTATTTATTTGACAACAGTCCATTATGCTATCATTCTAAGATAAGAAACATTTATGTTTAAACGTTTTAATTTAAAACCATATGATGAGCAACAGCTTGCGGTAAATAACGCACAAAGGAATTCAGTTATGTCTGGAAGAATGGACTTTAATTTATAATATTGTTAAATTTATATCATTTCTTAAAATGTCATGATGACTGCTGCCGTGACAAGGAATGTTTTAGAAAATATTAATATTCTATAGATACGAGAGTTGTTAGTAACTTCGCGGAAAAGTGATTTACGGCAAAATTACTGTGTACTTTGTAGGATCTTTTATTATTTGACTACCAATTGAAAATAAGTATTCAAAAAATCATATGATTTTTAAATTATTTTCCACAAATGCAGCGATTTTTGTTTTGCATTGAATGGATCTTAGGAGCACGCTTCATATTTCCACGAAATCAAGTGACGTCAAACTACTGAGGGCAAATTAAACTTGCACTCTTTTTCAAAGTAAACACCTTTTTAGTTCACACACGTTTCATGCTATTAACACATTTTTAAAACGCATGCTCGCGCTATTATTTTTCAAATGTTTGTATAATGTCTTTTGTGTCAGATCATTGATCATTTAGGTCCAAATATCTCTGTTCACACAGTTTCGACTTAAGATAAGAAATTAAGCGAAATCCATAGGTTTGGTTTTTTTTTTTTTTTTTGGGGGGGGGGGTACTGCAAGAGCTCAAGATATCAGTATTTTCATTTTCAAATCTTCAATTCCAATTGTGTTTCCAGCTGTAAAACTTTGTTATATAAAAAAAAACAACATTTAAGAATCCTTTGGTTTTATTTAATGATTGCCGGGTGCTCCAAAGTGTCCAGTTACGTCAACGTTTTTGACTAATTTTTTAAGCGCTGGTCGTTCATTTTTGGCGCTAAAAAGGGCCAAAAAATCTTAAATTTGATTGAAACATTAAAAAAATAACCTTCATAACTTATTGTGATCTAATATGAACTATTGTTTATTTTTATACGCTTAAACTGTACATTTTTTTTAATAAGGTAAAATGCGTACACAATATAAAACAATTAAAAAATGACATGCTCCGTGAAGCATCTCTTATCCTAATAACTAATCTGTATATTTTTTAAAGGTCATTTTAAATGTACAAATTTTTTCGTATTTTTTGGAAAAACAAGACTGTATCAATTTAAAAAAATGCCAAAATGAATCAATAAAAGATAATTGTTCTTATCCCCATGTGGAAAAGTTTACTTATCTAAATAAATACAATGCATTTTCTTTGAGTTTAATAATTTAACTTCCCTTTTTAGTTGTAGTAGTGTAAAAACCTGGCTACAAAGGTTTTACACCGTAAAATAATTTATATCAGAGGACTATCATAAAGTATACATTACAATTAAATTTGTTAATGCGTTGGGTTTCAATTATCAATCTAAACAAAATACAATAGAAAAAAAAATATGGACATTATTTTCTTATCAATATCATAAAAAACGCATGGAAAGACTTGCAACAAACATGGATTCTTAAAAAAAAGGATTCATACTTTACATAAGGAGAAACAACTTACTTCCCCTCCCTTGAGGAACTATACAACTCCAGAGAAACAAAACAAATATCGTGTACAGCATGGTGTTTGTCTTTCTCAAGCTTATGAACGTTTCTAAAACTAAACTATCTTTTAAGTGTTCCGAATGCCAGACTTATTAATCACAACTCTGCAGAACATGTCAATATTTGTTAAATATCACCTCAGCAATTATGTTGTTTTAGTGTTTTACAACTTGTTTTGATTAAAATTCAACTTACTTAAAAAATAAAAAAAAAACACATGTTGATAAACTGTCGTTAAAAGGGGGAATAAAGTGCAAATACTTCACATTGCCTTGTGCTATATAGAAGAAACAAGACTGCATCAATTTAAAAAAATGCCAAAATAAATCAATAAAAGATAATTGTTCTTATCCCCATGTGGAAAAGTTTACTTATCTAAATAAATACAATTTACTTTCTCTCACTGCAATATAACACGTAATATGTTTATGACTACCTTTATTTATGAAGGTATGTCTGTCTTTAATCTTTTAAAATGAATTATTCAATAGTCTGTTTGCTACTGTGTACTAAACGGTACGCATACTGACCAGACATTTACCGATCTTATTTTGCAAAATAAGAAAATAATTCCTTTGATGAAATGAAATATGTTTTTTATTTACGATAGCACCTTGTTTTGAAATTAAGAATATATTTTTAAGAAAATATAAATTTGAAGTTAATAGACAAATTCATTAGTTATGTACTTTTTTTAAATGTAGGGATGGTTAATGGTTGTTTATGCTGTTAAAAACCCGAATGTATGTTTGTTGGTTTTTTCACAGTATCGTGGATAAACTGTAAATGATCGCGTTTAATATAAGGTATAAGTTGCGTTATTCCTCTTGTATGGCTGAGGGATAACCGTTTTGGCTGTAGGAGGCCGTTTATTGTGTCAAAAGTACAGCAACTTCATGCCAAATTTATCGTTTTACTTAATTGAAATGTGATGTAATTAAAAGAATAAAACAAATATTTAAAAAAACATATATAATCTACGAGACTGTTTGTGTCTCCAATAATATATTTGTTTTTCTAGTTGTGTTTTTCTCAACATATGTTTCAATTTGAGAATACAACTTGATGGCTTTTTATCTCATTATAAGTTCACACCGTCTATATAAATGTACTTTATTTCTTTATGTTAATAGTTATATGTCTCAACTTAAGCAAACTACAGTGCATCGCCATTTTTTTAAACTTTAAATCACCATTGAATTAATGCAAATTTTGTCTAAGGCAGTTAATTTAGTGTATGGACTGAATATATAAAAATTGAAAATTTGAAAAATGCTTCAGAAACTACAAAATATTAAAAAGTAATAAATGTTATAAAAATTATAATATAATATATTATATATTTTCGAAATTACAGAAATCATGAATTTTGACGATTAAGGAAATGTTAAAAAAAAAGACAAAAATAAATCTGTTCACTTGATAACGTTTCTGACATAATAAACCTGTCAAGTATAAGACTCCGATCATGAGGGTTGTACAGAGATAAAACATGATAAACGATGTGCATTAGGGTGCGACACAAATAAACAGGTAAATTAACGAAGCTACTGCTTCAGACACGTGCGTATTTGGATTATGCACACACATGGTACACAGGTCTTAAGAACTAAGAGGGATTTCACACCTCTAGACTGTTGACTGAGTTTGTGTATAATAAACTACTCCTGTATAACCAGATAAAGCGAAAAAAAAAAAAAAACACTGTGCAAAATCAGGCGTTCATAAGCTAACAAATGTGTATAGTCCGTCAAGCAGTTTTAACGAATCAAGAAACTATCAATAAGTAAATAGTGTTAAAACTAAGTGCACTGTGTATTGTTATTTATTTAGTCACTAAGAAAATGACAAAAGTTACAATTCACATATCAAAGTCTTATTATGCTTAGTGTAATCAAACTGTTATTCCCGAAATAAATTGCGTTGATCATTAATTTGGTGGTAATTTCTAAATTAAAATTTTGACAAGGAATGTAAAATAGGAGTATCAGATCCCCCGTGACATTCTACAAAGTATGTAAAAAATACTTAAATATTAGTAAAAATGTCATGGAAAAATTATATGAAAGAATGACAATATTAACAAGATAAACGACAATATGTCTCTTATAACAATATTGCTTTGATTGATCGCTATTTTTCTTCATCGCCTTTAAATTTTCATGCGAAGTACGGAACACAATTGCCTGAATTCAGAAAGCAAACAATTTTCAAAATTTGGCGTTTTCACAGGGATTAAAAATATGGTTTTGAACAACATATTATGTCATCCAGGGTTGATGATAAAGAAATACAGAGATAAAAATAGATAAAATAATGCAATACAACGAACTGTTTACATACGAATTTGTGGTTTTTCATTTAGTGGAATTGACCGCGTGACGTCACAGTTAATCTCGAAACCAGTCGGCTTCATCAAAAAATCCTTTAAGTGTGAAATCGAGTTTTCTCAAAATATCTCGAAAAATACGTATGCGATCGCAGTCAGATATTCAGGAAGATGGTTTTTCACATAGATATCCGTAATTTAAAAAAATGACAGGCACTACACATACCCTTTAAGCGTTGTCAAATTTATTTTTCGGGCAAAAGAACAGAATTAAATCGATATTGTGTCTTTATCACTAGAACATGTCAGTATATTATATCGTAAACAATGACAGGGGATAGCCTGGCCGAGAAATGAAAGCAAATTTTCATACCTTTTATTTGATTAAGCTAACATCTCTCCCAGTATTCTTATGTTTAATTCTCTATAAATCACATCACGTTACTTTATTAGAGTTCTTAGATAAGTTATATTTTGAGTATTTTTAAAATGCTTTCCAATCAAATTCACATGACATTCAACTTATAGTCATGACGTCATCAATGTGTTAATCTACGTTATACTCAATACTAAAACCAATTTTCTGAACACAAAATTGTCTTCAGTATTTTATATTTGTTTTTGGTTTACGTTTCGTTGCTTAGATATTTGAATATGTACATATTAACTAAGATGTGTGATTTTACGGAGTTGCATGTTACTATAGATTCCATATGCTTTCTTAACATCCCTTGCGCTGAAAAATAATTAGAGTAGTGCATTTACCCTCTACCTCTCTAATGAGACACCAGTCCATCGGAGGTAAACTTCCAGTATATGTGATGTCGGAACCCATTTTGAGCTTTGTTGACTAAGACAATGCAAATAGTGTCGTGTGAAAGTGCTTAAGACACAATATGACGTGATCAATGCGGGGTTTGAACCAGCAACGCCCCTGTCTTTGGCTGAAGCCTGTTATCATTTGGTTTTGTCATTACAGATTACATAACAATGATAAGCTGGCGATGAAACAAACCAAAACCGACTATTGTTATCTATACTACTATATTAAAATAATTGACTCGAAATTTTGGGCTGTAATACCAAGAAATTGGAAAAGTACTGTCTTTATACATTTTAAACATCAATGGTACTTGAAGATTACCAATTTGTTTTTATTTTTTCTCAGTGAAGCTTTGCTAATTAATAATCAACAACAATTTCTTTTAAAAATCCGGAAGTCATCTTTTTTTTTTCTTTTATAATCTTGTGCATGCGCATTACATTCACGCTAAACACGAGAGGCGATTTAGTTTATGTCTCCTTAATATCAGATTTGCATTGATAAAATCAGACACAGTATTACAAATACGTGACAATTTTCATTGAAAATGTGTTATATATTCTGATCATCAAAAGTAATACGGGAGATAACTCTAACTCTAACTCATGGCATTTTATATGAAAAGTCCTGAGAGTTCCGAATGTCAAATTGGTGTGTAAATTGGAAGCGAGTAAAAAAAGTTGGTCAACAAGTGTTGCATTCTTCATTTATATGAATTAAATTTTAGATGAAAGCTATTTACAGCCTCAACATGGTTTGTTATGAATATTTTGACTGTTATCAAAGACCTTATATAAGTATATTTTCAACAACTCAAGTGTTTATGAACGGATTTATTCAGTTGGCAGGTAATGTCCACAGTGGTCAAAACTTGTTATAACAATGGGGTAGCCGACAACATGGCATACCCCCTACATCAACATTTTATGCCCTCCCTGCTGGGAAAAGTAGCACGCTGGGTTGACCGCAATCGTGCTACGGACACAATTCAGCACAAAATTTGATAATATATTTGTATTACATAATTTAGATTTTTTTTACTCAAATGTCTTATTAGTCCACATAATATATCTATATACATCAACATCAACCACAACAAACTCACTACATGCTAAAATCAGTCGGATGGTTAAATTGAAGGTGACAATTACGCCCTCTCGACCACTGTGACGTAAGCAGTAACCCAAAGGGAGCTGTCCAGGTCACCATCATCGGACCATTTACCAAGCTATCTGCTGAAAAGAGAAAGCAAAAACCAAACGGCAGCAAACTATTTCAAAACATTAACTCAATAAACTCAGGGTACATGTAGTATGTTCTTAAAATTTGTAAAAAAAAGAATATATACCACAATACATGTAAAACAAGGGTTGGGTTGGGCGGGTATTTAGAAATTATAAAAATATTTTGGGCTCCTTAAATTACCAACCTTTCCTTTCCGCTGCTGTATGAAACAAGAGGCCCAGGGGCCACATCGCTCACCTGAGCAACAATTGCCTTAATTCTGATCAAATTAGCATTACAGTATCAAAATATCTTGACAACTGAGTACAGTAGATCTTGCTAAAAAAATTGAAAATCTGCCAATTTTTATCAACCTCTTATTTTTGGGTAAATACCAAGCCCCTTTTGTTGTTGTACCTGTAAGAAGATTTGTCTCTATTCCTATATACCCCCCCCATTTCATGGCCCCATTTTTCTCTAGGGAATCATGGTTTCATCATACTTAAATCTGCATAACCTTTGCTTTCACACTAAGTACTGAGTTTTGAACCGAATACTTTCCCAGAATAGTTTTAAAGATTTTCTCTTTATATTCCTATGTAAAATTTCAAACCGCCATCACGGTCCCGCCCTACCACTAGGGACTGTGATTTTGCAAACTTGAATTTACACTACCCGAGGATGCCTCTACACAAGTTTAAACCCTTTCTGGCCAAAATTCTTTAAAAAGAAGATTTTTAAAGATTTTCTCTATATATTCCTAAGTAAAAATTCATCCCCCATTGTGGCCTCACCCTACCCCTGGACTATTATTTAAACAAACGTGAATCTATATGATCTGGGGATGCTTCCACTCAAATTTGGGCTTTCCTGGCCTAATAATTTTGAGAAGAAGACTTTTAAAGATTTTCTCTATCTATAAAAATTCATCCCCCATTGTGACCCCGCCCTACCCCCAGGGACCATGATTTGAACAAACTTGAATCTACACTTCCTAAGGATGGTTACATGCCAATTTGAGATTTCTTGGCCAAATATTTTTGAGAAGAAAATTTTTAAAAGATTTTCTCAATATATTCCTATGTAAAACTTGATCTCCCAATTGTGGCCCCATCCTACCCCCGGGGATCATGATTTGAACAAACTTGAATCTACACTACCTGAGGATGCTTCCATTTCAATTTGAGCTTTTCTGGCCTAATAGTTTTTGAGAAGATTTTTAAAGATTTTCTCTATATATTCTTATGTAAAACATGATCCCCCTATTGTGGCCCCACCCTATCCCCGGGGACCATGATTTGAACAAACTTGAATCTACACTACCTGAGGATGCTTCCACTCAAATTTGAGCTTTCCTGGCCTAATAGTTTTTGAGAAGACTTTGGCTCAGGTGAGCTAAAAAAGGTTAAGTTTACAATACAATAAGTTGTTAAAGTTGGTTTCTGGAAGAAGAGACTTTGAAAATTTTCTTAATAAATATTGAAATTTTTTTTAGTTTTTTAATCTTTAGTTTTTAAGATCTGTGTACAAACATAGAATCGTGAGCAAATCTCTGTATCTTGCTTATAATTCGAAGCTTAACACTCAAATATGGTTAGTAAATAGAAATTGTAAACAATTAAAACACAAGAAACATGCACTATAACAAATAAAGAACACAATTTATTTTTTTCGAAATGAATCATATATATACATGTACATGTATATACCTACATATTTCCGACAGCGATATCAAACTCTATTTAAACTGAATAAACTCGAGAAAATGCCGAGCATCTCAACAAAACCTATTGCATTAATATACCATTACGCAAAATATAATGCCGAATTACCGATAGAATGAATTTTATTTCAGTACTTTTTTGATACATCAGATTTTGCTTAATTTGCGCAGGTAAACAGTTAACTGTTTGATTTACCGAAGTCTCTTTTGATTTGATACGTAAAAATCACGAAATACAGACGATAGTTCCCAGGTTACAAAGCATAAATAATGAAAACGAAACGAAAATCAGAACAAGCTAACACCAACGTCATGTGTGAAAACTGTCAACGCATTAAAATATTTAGCCTCAATTTACTTCACAAAATCGGCACCAATATATTTTGCATGTTTCAAAAATTTCCCTTCATTCGCGAACTGTTACACAACAAGCAAATTCATCATAGTCAGATCGACCCTTTTTCGTATAATGTCATGGCTGCTTTAAACAAAGTGTATGGAATACGAGTCTTGGTAAAATGGGTACGCAAACCCGGGCCGTGGCAAAATAAAAGCCGGGGCAGATCGGCAATCGTCAATTCCAAATACGCATTATTTTGCAGCAATATTTACAACAAATATGAATATACTGGTCCATCAAATATCCTGAAATTTTAATGAGATTGGCAGATTAATAACTGCCAATCTTCTGTTTTGCCCAGGCCAAGTCTTGTCTACCCATTTTACCGGATGCCGAATCCGAAGCTATTAAACTGATTGAAACACGCCTTTCCTTTATTATTATTTTCGTAATAACTCAGATTTGAAACAGAATTAGACCTTAATTTTTGCAATTTATATTTTCCTTCCCATAAGGATAATTTATGCTAAACTACGTTGAATTGGAATCAGTAGTTCTTGAGAAGAAGATTTTTTAAAATGCACCCCCCTTTTTCTACAGTTTCAAGGTTTTCTCCGCTTTGAATACAGATCGGACTTTTATTTCTGCAATTTATATTCGCCCTCCCATAAGGATGCTTTGTGCCAAATTTGGTTGAAATTGGATAAGCGATTTTAGAGAAGAAGTTCAAAATGTAAAAAGTTTACAGACGGACAGACAGACGGACGGACAGACGGACGGACGGACGGACGGACGGACGACGGACAAAAAGTGATCAGAATAGCTCACTTGAGCTTTCAGCTCAGGTGAGCTAAAAAGGGAGATAATCGGGAAATAAAGTGCCTAAATGTCAAACCCTATGCGATCGGATAATAAAATCCCGGATACATTGTGTAGACATAAAATTAAGATAATTATTGCGGGGGAGAACTTTGATAACGGCGCATATTACGAGACAATCTCAAATATGCGCTATTATTTTCAATGCAGCTTTATTAATTTTCTCAAAAATCGTATCGAAATGATTCTGCAATATTTTGCTACATGTACATCACGGGTATTATGGAATGCATTTTAACTGTGGTGAAAGTCTGTCCCGAGACACAGCTTATTCTAAGCAGTATGTGGGGATTGATGTAAATTTCAACATATTACGGTGTGTCGATGTATCTATTTCGTAAATGTCCGATAGCATAAGCAATGTGAACCCGTGCACACACGGGTCAAAGTCTGGTATCATTAATAACAATTTGATAGCATGTCTGCTTAGAACTAGCATTAAGTAATAGCCTTTTAGCTCTCTGATTTTTTTGAAGAAATTATTAAAATAAAAAGTAATAAATTAATTGATTTCTATTTATCCATATTTTCTTTCTTTTCAAAAGATATCTTCATACCAAATGGGTTTTTCCCGATGACTCTTATCATAAAATATTGATAAATAAAATATCATGTCAGATCAATAGTAAAGAATAAAATTCATGTTATTTTTTTAAAGAAAATTCATGTTATTAATTATGAAAATTCATGTTATTAATTATGAAAATTCATGTTATTAATTATGAAAATTCATGTTATTAATTATGAAAATTCATTTAACCAATAGCGACATAAACAGAGCTAAATCATTGTTTTATCAACTGATATCACCATTCAGAAACAAACACGTTTTTTCTTATTCAATTAAATTCATGATTTGTAGACACATGTTCTTTATAATTAATACATATTCATATTTATATGTTTATTGGTACACTGTACATATTTCTCTAAAAAAACAACACTAGTAGTTTGTGCTTTACGTTAACTCTATGTATTAATTTTGGCACAAACAACAAAAAAGAAAAACTTGCGTATAAGTGCAATGTTTAATATTTTTCCAATCATAAGATAGCATTGTTTTTCGAAATACCCAAAAATGAGTTCCAATCAAACACGTGAAAAAGAGAATGACGGTTAATTATAATTTTTACCAAAAAAAATTCAATAAAATGAATCTTTAGAGGTATTTAAATACATCATCATTCTTCTGTGCCTGAAATAAAGAGAACACAGTTTTGTTGTAAACGTTTCATTTTTTAAAGTTTTTCTATCACATTTATCATTTTACTTTATCGATTTGATTTATTAAGGAGTTTAATAATATGCAATAATTTTTCCCCAAAAATACCATCACGATAAAATTATATTTTGATTTATATCATACCTCAGATGATATATCTTCATTTTTGCATTTTCGCAGAGGAAGCCTCATACTTGAGATAGTAAACTGGTGCTTATACACCACCGCTACACTGATGGAATGAACCTGAGAGGCCACGCTGTTCATTACTTTTACATTCCATTTCTGATTGTCTGAGGAGTGTTCGAAATACTGCAAAAATGCACGAATAACTAATTCATGATTTTAAGGTTGCTATATGTATGGACAATTAAAACATTGACAGCAATTTAAAAAGTTCACCGTTTTATGAACTTGGTCACCTGATTTAATTTTGTGAAGACCGAAAGGATTCGTAAAAGATTTGATCATATACCAATCACGCTCATATCCCGGTAATCTTTTAAAACATTGCTATTGATTACATATACTTAAATTTGAAAGATTCCAGCTGTTAAGGATTGTAAAAAAAATGTGTGTTCTTATGTTTACAATAATTCCAAGCGAAAAGCGTTAAGCCTGCTGTATGTTCATTGTGACGTCATTAAAAAGTTCACACAGCTTTGAACGTTTTCGAAATTCTATATATTCCTATAAGGAATTATATATGCAAGAATAGATATATTACTACATTTTTCTGGATATTGAACAATATCAATTATTATTGTTTTACATGTACTAACTTCCGTTTACATATATAATCTTCTAACAAAAAAGAATGGCCAAATATCTGCCCCAGTTTAAACAAGTTTCTGAATAGTATCGTATAAAAATCAAATCTTCAAAACTCATTGTACAGTTGACGCCTAACACTTTAATCTTAATTTTAGTCATCATTGCTCATTGGCTGTGTATCTATGACGTCATCCAAGTGACCTAACTCCCTCAAATTTGCAAACAAATGAAAATATTCTCATTTGCTTTACATTTTGCATTCGGAAATATACGGCGCATATCTGCTCTAGTGCGATTTTAAGAAGTTTTTCTTCAGATAATCATACTAAAAATGGTGCTTGAGCAAGCCTGCGCTCGATGTTTCTCAGTCAAAAAACCATCGGAAAACACCTATATTTTGCTACAAAACATTCATTTATCAAAAAAGATAGCCTTTACAACGTCATTTCTTCATTACGAAGTCAATGTGGTGATAACTTTTAAGACCTTTTTTTCAATATGATTATGACTATCTTCCACCTTATTTTAAAGCTTTTTATAAAACGTTAGTTTTAAGGTCAAAAAATGCACAATACCGCTCATTATACTTTTAACGTTGCGCAAGGCAGAAGAAGATACACGCAATTAACGTAAAAAAATAATATTTGCAATTACATCACTTTTTTTCGTTATCACAATTAATTTATAACAATACTCACTTTCTTGATAACAGATTGTTTGTTATCCAGTAAGGTAACCATCACGTTTGATGCCTGATGAAGGGTGAAGGACAGACCAACAATGTTTGTCGACTTCTCAGATAAAGTCATATTTATATATGCATACCCTCGTTCAGTGCCCGGGTAATAAAGTCCATTGGAAGACAACAGCGCCTGGTATATAGGTCCATTGTGAATAACACTGGATGACGTTGTAACGTTACCTATAGCTTGGCAAGCTGTAATAATTAAATATTTGATCTTAGGAAAGAACGTCTTTGTTTTTAATTTGGAGAAATCATTGGAGCTATACTTGACAAATTATAGTTTAGTTGGAATAGTGTGATCCTTATGGCAAATATTCAAACTACAAAAAGGACAAGATCTAATACCGAAAAGGTGATAAACACACACATCTGATGCAGCCTTAGCATAAATAAATCAAGATTGAAGACTATATTTTTTCTTGCAAATTGTTTTATCGACAACCCCTAAATATCCACTAGTCTAAAATATTTTACCGCAAGTGCTCAGATATACGTGAATTTCACCCCCCCCCCTCCATTTTTTGTATTAAAGACAACTTTGACATGTGATTTCGTCTGCTCAATGATCGAATTAATGCTGGACTCGATTTAGTATAAACAAAACTATGTGTTGATCTAAATGACCCACGCATATATGTAAATATTCTGATTTAAGGTGTATCAGATATATCAACATTTTAATATGTTTCTGAGTCTGACTATGGAGAGGAAAAGAATGATTGCACCATTTGATTATCTCCGTTGTCGATGCCCTATTGACAAAGAGAAGTTTGGTGATTTTGAAAATAATGAATAAGGCATCCATGATTAAATACTTTAAACTAATTTACTGATCAGCCTTTATTTAACAAATCTTAATTGAAAACTTGTATTGATTATTTTAATCAGTATGTATTTAAAAACTTGAATTCGAAACCTGAAGCCTGTATTTCTGTTCACTGCATCAGATGAAAACATTTTAGCATGATTCCTGTTCACTGATAAAAAGAATAATTTACTCACTATTCTATAGCACATCAAAACACCGACTCTGGAATAAGTTATGGTCAAAATATATTGTTTTACGTTAGCCAATAACATATTATTTGACATTAAAAGTTTTAAATAGTCCTACTCTTATGACTGAATGTGGATAATAGAAAATGAATACAGACAAATATATTGTGAACGCATTTTTATTACCTTGTTTTAAACATTTTTAATTCCGTTTAGTTGGCCTGGAGATAAAAATACTGATATATAACGTTACATTACTCAAGTATGTAACAACACTACAAGTCGATTTTGTAACTTAAAGTTAAGTACATTTCATATATGACTATTTAAGCATGTTATCGCTCATTTAGTGAATATTAAAAAAAACTATTAATAAAACTAACAAGGATTCAACCTTAAACTGATGCGAAGTTCTTAGAATACAGTCGAGCTACGGGCAAATCTACTCCAAAACCCTTTGGACCTTATTTGATATCAGCTCAACCGATATATTTGATTACCTAGTGGTACTCAAAAAATAATTTCTTAGTTAAGGTAAGGTATGCGGCTTGCATTTTTTAGAGGTTGTACCAAAGTTACATACCATTTTGTTCACTATACTAAACTCTTTTTTCTCATGAAATTCAAATGAATTTTGCCCGTCTCGTTTCATAACTACAAAAGGTCAAAGTTCATGATTTCCAATTTTCATTTTGATGAAATGTAAACAATTTCGTGAAAATATGTACATTTTATATGTGACTATTATGGTGGTTATTTATGCTTAAAATGTGCGAAAATAATATCACTATTAATATCATGATTCACTTTTATTAATTTCTGATGAACTATATAAAAATAGAATAAAATGCAACAACAGACTTAATTTTGGACTACTATTATGTAAACGCAAAAACATCTTATTTGAAACCTTTCAAAGTCCACCGATTTCATGAAAGACGGATCTTAGAATATGTGTAATCTGATGTTTCTAAAACACTATTCAAAACCATATGATGCGGATTTCGTTATCGTGGAAATTGATAAAATGCTTGTGTCCTCTTATTTTTTCATTGATACTAAAAATGCCCGCAAAATAAAAAAAACTGAAATCAATTATGACGTCATAAAAATGTTGACGTCATAACTGAAATAAAGGGTAGTTGGTGTTACGTCACAATGAAAATGTGTGAGTTATCTCCCTGTAACCGCACACCTTACCTTAAAGAAAAATGTACAGAATTTAAAGGCGGAGTCTATAATATCCAAAAAAGAAACGAAATAAGAATAACAACTTATCAACTATTCGATTCAAAATGCCCAAAAAGAACAAGATATTTTAAATGTAGTATATATAATATGCCATATTAACTTACGTAATTCGCAAGCATGACCTCGAAATCCAGGCCAACATTTGGCACACAGCCCCGTGTCACGGTAGCATTGTTCACAATTCCAGGGACAAGGTCTCGAACACTGAGGATTTTTACCCACAGGACTGGGACAACCTTCATTGAATAAAACTGCATTATAAACCAAGACATTTTACTATTAACTTTCTTTCGCAACATTATTAAAAACACCAGCCACCCATGAGACAAACAGTTCATTGCCAGAAACGGTAAATTACAGACATCACATTCTACGCTCAATACTTAAGAAAAATAGAAAAAAAATAAAAACAGACTTGCCACCATAGACCTCAACTTCACACAGGTCACCATAAGCCAAGTTTGAATACCCGGAAGGGTAGGTAACTCCGGGCAGACGTTCATTGTAAAAAATGACATATTGTCCATGATAAGGACAATCAATAGTCACGTGATCAGGAATGGTTTCTCTTGTGTAATTTGTATCGTGGTGACATAGGATTCCGTCAAGACGATTAGTAGAGTTCGAAATGTACAAGGAAAATCCTAGGAAAACTGCCGTATAGCCATTGTTTATTCCTTTAACAAACACAGAAACATGGTTTTGATGTTCGTTGAATTCTTAAACGTACGAAAAGCTAATATATTTTGACTGCTTTCAAAAAGGGACAAACATCGATGAATACTAAATACAAATGACCAAAATATTATCAGAATGAAATTGTAATAATTACGTCTTCTTATCCTAGGGTGAAAAATCATTGATTTTATTTTCTTATTCTCGTTTTCTTCGATATTTTTCTCGGGGAAGAGTTTTCATTATTCGATGAATCTAATAATTTCTTTTCTCTACCTAATTGGCAAACAAAGAGTTTAAGCACCAACTGACCCTTTGTCTCCAAGGTATTGTAATTGAAATGCTTGATATCGCTGCTCTTCTAAAACCATAAGCGACAAAGACTTTAAACTTTAACTGTTGTGTAAGGTTCACTTAGATTGTTCTCCAATCTATTTAAACTGAAAAAGCTCGAGGTTTCCTTCTAGCATTTATTTTTCATAAAGGTTCTGTAGATTATTGAAGAAACATTTGCAACTTTTTTTTACCACAGGTCGTAGAGACATTAGACCGCTTGGGATTGAAGTGTCTTTATTAGCCAGTTAAAATAACATAACGACCAATGGTCAAGATAATATGAAAATCTGAATTAGTGAATTTCCAAATGTATTTTGCTATCACCACTCCACTCAAATCGTTAGAGGTAAAGACTTGAAACTTTAACCTATGTTTTTAATTTAGTTTAAAAATATTACAATATATTACTAAGAAAATCACCTGATGTCTCCATTATGTAGTCATTGATCCTTAACATTTCTCAATTTTGTTTAAAACACAACTTTTAAACAAAGCATTGTAGAGACATCGGACTACTTGACATCAAACGTTTTACATTGGTTAATTTCAAAAGGGCATAAATGACAAAGGTAAATTTGAATAAAAAAAATAAGGCTTAATCAGTCTGACAATATTTCTTAATTTCATGCAGGGAAGATAATTCAAAATAATTTCTTTTTTGAAATAATGTTTTTTAAACTAAAAAAAACCAGGTTATAAATACCTGTAATTGTTAGAAACCAATTGGTCTTTTTACACTTTCTTTTTACAAAACTTTATCATTTAATGTTACCAGATTCCGTTTACCATACCCCATTGTACGTTATCGGTCCTGAAATAGATTACGACGAGTTCGATCCTGTGTATCTTTCCCAAATTAACCCACCATGTTATTTGTGTTGATGGTTTTGATATAGCACACTGTCCACTTGAGTAATGGCGTGACGTATATCGTCCATCAACTGCTTTATCGCCAGCCATAAAAGGGCTAAATGGTGATGACAGCCAAGTTTGTTTCCTGTAACTAAGATTTTCCATATCTAAAATAAACCAAAATAATAATAATAATGATAATAATAATAATAATAATTAAAATAAAAATAAAAATATTTAATCTTTTATAGCTTGTTGTAACATCTGAAATACTAGAGACTCTGTATATTCCGAAAAAAACTAATATTTTGTTTGAAAGAATTTTATGGTCAAAGTTTTAACTTTACGCTGTAATGGTTTTATTTTCACATTTCATATACTTTTGTTTGTCAGAAAAACACTTTTTTCATGATGATAGTAAGATATGATGACACTAATATGCAGATTAACAAAATGCAATCTCGCCTTACAGATCGAGTGGTGCAATTTGTTTTGTCCGCACAAAATTTAAAATTTCATATCTGCAACGTTACGTTTTTGTTAAATTTTATATTATCAAACTTATCAAGTAGAGCAGGAATAAGTTTTACCATATTTACACAAGGCAGCACAAGGAAGTGTGCAGGCTGGTTGTTCAAATCCATACTGGGGTATTGGACAACCTTTGAATGAAAGCTTGTAATTATTATATGTTCCACTTAACTGCTGAATGATTATACGTTATTTTTTTTCTTCATACTAAATTTCAAGTACCATAAACTTCTATTACACAGAGGTCAACAATGGCGTATTGACTGTAATCTTCTGAGTAGCTGATTCCTGGGCGTCTCTCATTGTAAAATATTACATACCGACCAACAGCAGAGCAGAAAAAATCCACAATGGAAGGTATCGTATACTTGTTGTATTTTCTCTCATGATAACAAATAACGCCATGATTGTAATCAGTCGTATTCGAAACGGCAACTGAAAACCCTAAAAGTCTTCTTGTTAACCCATTGTTGACATCTAAAAAATCAATGCATTTCTTATTATGAATAAGTACACCAATAGTGCATTTTGATCATTTATCTATCAAATTTATCTCACCCCATTTTTTATTATCCGTTCTTGAGTAGATAACAATGCGTTCAATGCGACGGTAATTTTCTAAATCTACCCTCCACATTACAAACGACTGGCCATCTTGAGTAGAAGTGCACTGACTGCTGAGTATATTAAGATCACTTTTTTTACCATCAACGAGTCTGGAACTTGGTTGTCCGTCAAAAAGTGAATGCAGTTGAAAAGTCGGGCGATGCAATGCCATATTAACTGCGCAAAGAAAAAATTAAAAAAAAATAAATAAATAAATTTAATCTATCTTAAATGTGAACAAAATCAATTCGAGTCATTTTAGAAAGAAAAATAAACACTTTTTAACTTTTTTATTGAAAAAATAATCCTTTTTTTTTTCGAATGAAAAAAATAATGACTTACCTTTTCACCGATAGTATGTGGATCATGACCAGATAATATTATCATTTTTTTTTATTAAGAGTGGTTTTGGTTTGTGTGAAACATGTATAATATTTCATGATTTGTTTAATGAAATTCTACCGTGTCATTTTAAATTGTACATACTTCTTTCATAATTATCACAGAATTGTCCGGAAAAACCAAGCCGACAGTCTCCAAGACATTCTCCAGACACAATGCTGCAATGGTGACAGTTAACTGGACAAGTCTTTGAGCAATGCACACCATAGAACCCTAGAGGACAACCTTGTTAAAAGGAAAGCAAGGCTGGTAGTAAAAGTCATAACCATTATAAAACGCTTGTTAAACATGTCACCCTATCAGTCTATGACGTACTGCCCTGCATTACTGATATTTTAAATAAGAGGTATAAAATCCAATGTAATTTAAACATTTTTGAAGAAGAATAAGCATGAATTGTAATAAACTATTATTCTATATAGTAGTTTATACCAACCACCTCCACTTCGCATAGATTTATTTGTGCCTTTGTAGAATAGCCAGGTTTTGTGGACAGATTGCCTTCTCTGGTGTTAAAATAGATCACATATCGACCTGGCATGGTGCATTCTATGGTCAGACTTGACGGAATAGTTGACGGTGTATACGTCGTGTCGTGATAACACAGGTACCCGTCCTCCTTGACTGTTGTATTCGACACATAGACAGAAAATCCAAGAAAGGTGCCTGCCAAATCACTGTTTGCTAAAACAGAAGAAGAATTGGAGAGAGAAACAAAAACATGATTAAAAAATTTCTACCAGGGTAGAGATCGCATAAGCTGATTTTCTGAATCTGGGTACATTGGAGCATTTTGAATGCCACGAAAGTTACTACGAATTCTAATAGTTATTTATTCGATTTTTCTACGATTTCAGAGTAATTTTTAATCCACTCACCAAATGGCATTTCATCGGTTCTATAATGTATGACTATTTTATGAATACTCTGAATTGTACCGAGGTCCACTAGCCAAGTGACATCGGCGTTTGACTCCAAAGACACCGCACACTGGCCTCCGCTTTCTGATAGATTTCCACACAATCCGTCTACAGCTCTAGAGGAGGGGTACTTCTCTGAAGTCTGCCAAGTATGTTTCTCACATGCCAGATTCATGTCTATATCGGATCATAAAGCAGTCTTTAGGATTTGTTAAAGTGTCAGTATTTATTGCCGCATTGACTTTTTAATCGTTAAAAAACATTCTGAAATACCAATTATTTGCCCACTGGTTAGTATTGGCCTTTTTAAGGTAGTTCAAATTGTTAACTCATTCATATTACTTGTCCTACTGTTTTGTTTTTTGTTGTTGATAATTTAACTTCATTTCTTTTTTCTCAAATAACATAAAACCCATTCAATATCCATACATTTGTTTCGTTTTTTTTTAATCGTGTATTAACGTTTGACACAAAGGAAAATTCCAAAGCAATCAATAGATTTCCTCTAGATAACGGTGAATTTTAAAATATAACTGAAATGTATAAAAATCTCTAATTTGCTTTCTCATCCTGCTAAAAATACAATTTACATATTGGTTTGAACCAAAACATACAATATATGTACTTACAACCTTCCACTTTAAAGTAAACACACATAAGAGTGACCAAAGTAAATGAAATAGTGTTGAACACCATCACCATTGCTCTGTTAGGAGAATCTCGTTCTATAAATCGATCCTACCGAAACAGTGTTGTTTCCTGTATAGTTCTATCAGATGTCGTGTCACAAAGTCTATTTATTTTGACTCTTACGAGTACACCCATCTTTCACAAACTATGTTCTCATCAAACAAAAGTGCATATCATTTGTGCGTATGTGAATAAACAACTTATTTCCCGATATACATCATTATTCCTTTATTTTATTACACTACTGTCGCCCATTAATGGCAGTTATGACTGGATGCCTTTTTAAAAGTTGGGATCATTTGAATACATTATCGTGTAACGTGCGGGATCGTGTGTGTATCAGGGAAATTGGTTTGCGTTTTTTACCGTGCGTGTTCGTGCGTGATCGTGCGGTTTATTCGTTTTGTAACCTTTCTTACGGAATGCCATGATTTATTCTGAAAACAACGACAAGTAGTTTTTGTAAAACTATGTGAATTTCAAACTTTGTTTTAATAGAAGAACATTGATTCTGTTTTTTATTTAGAAAAACATTCATTACCTCTTTCGTCGTTAATTACGTTTAGTAACAATCTCCGTAGTTCATTCAATCCTTTGTTGGTCGAGTTAGATTTGCATAATTTTATAATCAGCCTATATCGAGCATTTATTGTGTTTTGACACATAATTTTAATCATATTAGCAAGAGCAACACGCTGAATGAAAGCGGTCAAGCTTACCCATGCCCCGTTTTAAAGTAAACGATTATTATTCTTTCAAATGAGAATATGATACGCATTCCTATCTTTTTTTCTTCCTAGACGTGAACTTCGAAGCTTCATATCGTGCCCATTTCTGAACGGTTTTTGCTCAAATGTTCAACTAATAGACATTAAACAACACTATCTTAATCAATTCATAAATTTTAAAAATCCTTTTCCGTTAACGAGTTACCCTTTTAAAATTTTTTAGAAAATTGGATTTGGTTTCCAGACAAAGGTTCCAAGACTTTGATTGCAAGGAATGTGAATCCAACGAATTGAATAACAGAGACATTGTCGTTGTGCACATCGGTTTTTGTTTTTGGATTACGTTTTTTTAGGAGAATTTATGGGTAAAAAAAAAACAGGATTCAAAAAGTGCAAAAATTAGACATGTTTTCCTTTGTATCTTTTAAACGAAGAATATCTTGTCAAGACAAGTAGAATAAACGTTGTGCAGAATATCAAGGGCTTTCATTTTACACCAATAAAAAGGGCTGGAGTTTTAGGAGTTTAAGTCACTGGTGTTAAGTTCTTATAGTGGACAATCCTTAAAAACGAGAATCGGAAAACAAAACATTATTTTTCTTTTCTAGTAAAACACAAAATACGGTTTTTAAAAAATCTATGAGTAATAAACTGCATGCATTTTAAATCTACCTTGAGTCTGAGCTGTGTGTGTGTACCATTACGTAATCTATCCCTCACCTGCGGCCGAGAAAATCGTTTATTATGGTCGCGGCTCGACTACCTGGCGGTCAGCGGTTATCTAATACACGAGAGTTGCGTCTCCCATATATAAGTTTATTTAGCTGCGAACTCAAGAATTGTTTTCGGTTTGATTTCACATAAAAGTTAATGGATTAAACGATAGGGTGCCAATTAAGAAACTGTTCAGTTAATTAATAAAAGCAATGTCATTCTTAGTCTATAGCAACATCAAACATAGATCAATTGTGGGTTTTAAGTTAAAAATAAAAACTTCTCTTTGATAGAGTTTAGTCATTATACTGCAAAATTTTCAAATCTGCCTGGGTTCTGTGCTGTGTAGCGTGTACCTTAAGGTAATCTATCCTTCGCCGAGGAGATCAGCCACGGCTGCACTACATAGCGTTAAAAATCAAATTAAATCATAATCAAATTTTCATGTTACATGTTTGCAGTGGGTGCTGACACGATAAAAGAATGTCCTGAATTGAGACATTCGACGATTATTTTATAGAAAATCCACATGAGGTTTTTAGCAACTTTAGATTAGATTCTATCGATCACATATTAGTCATGCCAGTAGTTTTTCTACATGGTCGTTCGTTTTATTGTGAAAACGAACTTATTGCTGCGCCCCCTCTCCCTCCTCCTGCCCGCTGCTTAATGCTCGCACTGGATTTTTTTTTAAATTGGCAAATACATTTCCATACCTGACGAAAATTATTTTTGATGACTTCTTATGTATAGCATTTTCTCCTTATCGTGTTTCACTTTCCCACCCGTTTGTTTATTCTGTCAGTCTCTGTTAATTCAGTCGCCACGTGCGACCAAAAATCTTTCGTCGCTTCAGCTCACACAGCTCAGAGCTCCAGTTCATCAACAATTATAAAATTGAGTAACAGTTGAAAGGGTGTTTTCACTACAGTGGTCAATTGTTAAGCAATAAGACTTCTTATGATCTTCCCATTAAAGGTGTGGGATCGTAATCTGAGAATGTAGCTAAAAATCTAACCCTATTCATTTGTCGATGTGATTTTTTTCAAAAGAAATTACATGCTTTAAATAAAATGCATGCATATGATGTAACAAGAAACACCCAGATTGTTTTGCATTTTACTATATGTACAGCAATACACCTTGACCCCCTTACCTACAACCATGCAAATGAGGGTGCAACCTTAATGTACACATGCATGTTATTATAGTTCTGGAAACTATTAATCTTGTATTTTAATATACTGGGTATTGTTCTACTAAAATTAGTATTCCATCGGATGTAGCTAACCTCGTAAGTAAATGCAGTTGCATTACAACCTCGTACTACACAACTGCAATAAAAGGGTTTTTTTTATCAATTTTCATACAATTAGCAATAAATAAAATTCCCAATAGCACACATCTATCTCACTTAAGAGTAACTTTGAGAAGAGCATATAGTTTTGGGAGGCAGATATGTCGCTTTATTATAGTATGCAAGTCAAGTGAACTATCTTGGTTTTTCAAAGAAATAAAAAAATTGTCGACACTAGACGATAAGTTTTCGGGCTTCAGTGGTGTCAGAAATTGACAACAGAAAACGTTTTCTTAATCCTTATAAAAGCGGAATCACCTCAGCACAAAAACTGTGTGAAACAACAAACATACCAAGGATTACAGTGTATGACAATTTGAAAAGATTTCGTGAAGGGAAGTCCGAGATACGGTGCCCGGGATCTGGCAGGATGAAAATTATTGACGTGAATCACAACAGACAGGCTGCACAAATTGCTGCTTCTCATCCGCAATGGTCAGCACAGCAAATTGCAAATGAATGTGCAAGAAGAGGATCAGCGTTAGGGTCAAAATGGAGTATGGGCCGGACTCTGTGTAAACAGATAGCCATGCTATGACCTTGAATTGCTAGTATTACATAATGGTCACTATGATATTTATGTGTACCTAAATACTGCACACTGAATGGTATTAATGATAATCAACAGAATGAACTCTGTGACTCTGGTAGCAATGCGTAGTATTCCTAAATGATGTTATTATGAATGAATATGCATAATACGGGCATAATAATATCCAAATTGAGAGTTTAACAACAAGTGACATATTTGGCGATTCTGTGTCTGCAACGATAGCTCTAGTATTCTATATTGACTCATGTATTGTGTATTCTATACATTAACCTTTGTAATCTTTTATGCCGTGTATGAATGAACGTATTGTGAGTAAGTGATGCCTCATACTAGGTGGGGGACTCCGAGACCCAGGACTCGGAGACTCAAATCCTGCATCCAGACTCTTTGATTGGCAGTTTTGACGGTTTTGTTACTTTATTTAGGAATAAACTATTAATCTTAATTTTGAACACTGAATGTTCACTCATGATCGTCGTAAATGGGCCGAACTAGTCAAAACTGTTCATCATAAGTAAAATGTTATATATACCCATGTAAAATGATGTTGAGGAGAGAGATAGATCCCACATATAGATAGATTCCGCTTATTGAGATAGATTATGAGACCCCTGATTTGGGCTGCTATTAGCTGATGTAATTGTAACTATACGATCACGCTTAATAAAACCGCTTGAGAAAGAAATACTGGACTTGTCATCACTAAGTTTGAGCTGACCCTCAATTGGATCCGTAAGACGGAAGGCTTACATGAACTTTCTTGGTGCCAGTGACCAGGACTGAGCGAAGTTCAATATCGAATAAGGTAAGAACCATTTCTATTTGTCTCTTATAGCTATCTCGAAGTAAACAACTTTGTCTAAGCAACCAATATGGCGACAGGTGATGGGTTTGATAAAAAAGAATTTAAAAATCAAATGGAGCAATTAGAAAAACAATTCGCGGGGTTGGGTCAGAACAAAGAATATAAAGGGCAAGAAACAGATCAAAAGTCCCCAGAAAAAGAGCAAATTAAACAAAATACTTTTGAAACATATCATGATGCTAGGCCGTATGAAACTCGTGAACCTCGACACCGAGTCCCAGATCAGGATAATGATAAAGATTTTTTCATTGGTCAAGTTAAACCTATAAGAGCCGCACTCTCAGTGCCCCTATCTTTTGTGATAACTCCTTTTGAGGGAGATGCTCAAAAATTTAAAAAGTGGATAAAGGAAGTTGAAAAGTACAGTGTTATGTCTGGGAAACAAGGTCATGAGATCCCCATGCTTGCATACATAACGAGTAAGGGTTCAGTGGGGGATTATATTAAAAGGTATTTAGATGAAACAGATGCGTCTGAAGAAATCCAATCTTGGAACGATCTTAAGGAATCCCTTAAAATAGATTTGCAGAAATAACAGACCCCCAACACGCGTTAGCAGTAATGCGTAAGACTCGACAAAATTCAAATGAAAGTGTTCAGTTGTTCGCCGAGAGACTATTACAAATCGCGGAAGACGCCTACAGTAATGACAGACTAAAAGATCCTTTGATACAACAACAGTTAGTAGATATCTTTTGTGACGGGTTGACATTCGACTATCTCAGAATAAAATTTTTTCGAGAAAACCCTAAAGACTTAGAATCCGCAATTCAAATAGCAATGCGAGAACAAAATCTGAGACAGAGGCTAGCGATAAGAGGGTCAAATATGACAGAAATTGTACAAAGTAATGACAACAGACGAACTCTTTCAAATTTTGAAACTTCTCTTACCTTATTAAAGGATAGAGCAGATAATCTTACCTCAGTAGAAACAAGGCATGTAGAACCAATGGAAATTGACCATGCGCGTAATAGTAGGTGTTTTAAATGCAAACAGATGGGTCATAGGGCTCGATTTTGTACTCAAAATAAACCCCAAGTCAGGTCCTGTCCTCAAATAAATAAACGACCCAGTCAAAACAAAGCCGTCCATAATGTAGAGCAGAAACCCCGTTCGCCTGTGGAATGTTGGAATTGTGGTAAAGTAGGTCATGTGCGTGCAGATTGTTGGGGCTCGCATATGTATCAAAGAGCGCAGCAAAATCGGGGCAGACCTTCAAATCGTCAAGGCCGAACATATAAATCTGGCGACCAAGTAAATAGGGGATCGTCTCAAAATTTCAAATCGCGTTCTTATTTTGACAAACAAAAACAGGAAAACTAAGACGTTCTTCCTTCGTTGAAGCCCGAAGAAAGAACTTTAAACAAAGACCTACATATGAAATTAATTTTACTTACAACCCCAGTAGCTGTTTATTAAAAGTAGGTAAAAATAAATTTAGAGCTTTGGTAGATACAGGTGCAGCCGTATCTCTTATTAGTAAAAAAATGTATGAAAATCTATTTCCCCGCCCCAAGTTGTTTAATAATGATATCCCCTCTTTACAAGCAGCAAATAGCAATTCTTTAATTGCGATAGGGTACGTAAATATTTCCTTTAAGATTTCAGGGTTAACTTTAGACCACAAACTTGATGTGACAAAGGGACTCAACCGAAACATGATTCTCGGTCGTGATTGGCTCAAGAAAAACAATGTTTGTTTATACTTTGATCTTTGACTCATGCGTATTAATGGCAAAGTATACGCGGAACTTAAAGAAACTTTACACATCTCAACTATTGTAAGAACTCCTAAGAAACTTATTATAAGACCAAACACGGTGACTGTATTCTATGGAAAAATAAAAACAATTTTCCTCTGGAAAAAAATGACTTGGTTGAAGTGAACAGCATTGACAATAACTGCATTATGGAAGACCCAGGACTATATTTAAAAGACGCCGTTTGTATAGTTCGGAAAGATAAGAAAGTTCCAATGATCTTCGTTAACCAAACTAACACAAATTATAAAATTCCAAGAGGCTACATAGTAGGACGAATTACCGCATTAAAACAGAAGGAAATCTCAGAAATACAGACTACTCAAGACACAAAAGAAGAAATTGATGTACCTAAAAGATTTGAACACTCAATCAAAAGACTTGTGAGCAAAAACAATGATTTATTTGCAAAGAAAGACAGTTACCTTGGAGTGACTGATACTGTTAAAATGAAGATAGAAACTGGAGATCACCACCCAATAAAGAACAGACCCTACCGTGTACCCTTAAATAAAAGACAGATACTTGACAAGGCCATACTGGAAATGATGGACGCAAAGATTACTGAGAGATCACAATCGCCTTGGTCATTTCCCTTAGTAGTGGTGAAGAAAAAGGACGGATCAGACCGGATGTGCGTTGACTTTAGAAGCTTGAATAAGATAGTGAAACCCGTATCATTCCCGCTACCGTTGATTGATGACATCCTATGTTTACTAGGTAAGGCAAAATATTTCACTGCACTAGACTTAAAGAGTGGATATTGGCAAGTGAAATTAGAAGATTCAAGTAAAGAAAAAACGGCCTTTGCATGTCACAAAGGACTATTCCAATTCAACCGGATGCCATTTGGGTTGAGTAATGCACCGGCAGTCTTTCAAGAGCTGATGAACATAGTTCTTCAAGGACAAGAGGAGTTTGCCATCGCATACCTGGATGACATTCTTATATTCTCAGAGACACCGGAAGATCATCTTCGTCATATTCAAGACGTTTTCAACCGCTTAAGAAAGCATGGACTTAAAATGAAGCTAAAGAAATGTAGTTTCTTCAAGGAACAGACTGAATATCTTGGTTTCATCATTGATGAACATGGCGTTACACCTGATCCAAAGAAAGTCGACGCTATAAGAAAGTTACCAGCGCCCACTACAGTCCGAGAAGTTCGTGGCTTTATAGGTATGTGTAGTTATTACAGGAGATTTATACCGAACTTCTCTAAGATTGCAGAACCATTGATTGACTTAACCAGAAAATTTGCAAGGTTTAAATGGACACCATGTTGCCAAAAAGCGTTTGATTTTATTAAAGAAAGTTTAACGGTAGTGCCTTTGCTAGCATATCCAGATACTAATAAGCCGTACATCCTGTACACCGATGCCAGCGACAATTGTATTGGAGCGTGCCTTACTCAAAAGACAGAGGAGGGAGAAGATAAGCCAATATATTACTTATCCCACAAGCTGAGTAAAACTCAAGAAAAGTGGTCAACCATAGAAAAGGAGGCATTTGCAATCCATTAAGCCCTTCAGAAGTTATACCATTATTTACACGGTGCTCAGTTTACAATTAGAACAGACCATAAGCCGCTCAAGTATATCTTAGAATCTCCAATGCAAAATAAGAAAATTCAACTATGGGCATTAAGTATTGCAGGATATAACTGTAAGGTAGAGTACATAGAAGGAAGATTTAACTGCTGTGCAGATCTCTCATCCAGATTACCGACAGTCAACCTCGAGTGTGAAGAGGAAGAACAATCAGAGCATGATGAACCAGATGTTAAGGACAATTTCTTTGAAGTGAACGTACTTAACTCCAATGCCTTTTCGCCTAAGAGATTGGCCAGATGTGAAGTTAATCAACACGACGAATTGGTCAAACCCTTTATTGATCTACCAGAGGATATCAACATCAAAGAAAGTCAACAACACGACGAGCAGATCAAGAAACTGAAGAATCGGTTAAATAAAGGAACAGCAACGGCAACCGAAGAAAAGAAGTTTTTGGAAATTGATGGTTTAATGTACTATCTTTCAGATGGAGACTCAGAAGGCCGAAGACTTCGCCTATATGTACCACGTGAGTTAGAACTTTTAGTAGTGCAGCAGTATCATGACGGACTTGGACATATGGGAGTGGACAAAACATATGACGTAATCAGACAAAAGTACTACATACCAAATTTGTACAAAAGGTTATACTCTTATATAGAAGGATGTATAGTATGCCAAACGAGGAGCAATAAGAAAAATCAATCTCCACTTCAAGAGACAGATATACCACCTTTTCCAATGGCTAAAGTAGGACTTGATCTATCAGGACCATATCCAACATCCTTGTCGGGAAACAAGTACATAGTTGCTTTTATTGACATTTACTCAGGTTGGCCAGAAGCTTTTCCCGTTCCTGATAAGTCAGCTGAAAACATAGTACATCTTATCTTAGAAGAAATATATCCAAGATATGGCTGTCCTCTTCAAATCCTCACAGACAACGGAACAGAAAATGTGAATAAGAAAGTGGAAGAAACTTTAAAAGAATTGAATATCAACCATATCAAAACATCTTATTACAGCCCTCAAGGTAATGGTAAAGTAGAACGATTTCATAGAACTCTACATGACGTGATGGCTACGAAAACAACAGACAACGCTCAAACATGGGATATTCATCTTAATCAGACGTTGGCAGCCATTCGTTTCCATCCTAACGATTCGTCAAAGTGTTCCCCATATTACCTTATGTGCAACAGAGACGTCGTATTACCTCTTGATACGTTAATGAAACCTCGAAGGAGATATGCGGGAGAAGATCAACACAAGATCGCCCTACAAGAACAACATAAAGCTTTCCTGCTAGTACATCGTAATATGAAGGAAGCCAAGAAGAAACAGAAAGCTCAGGCCGATAAGAAAAGCAAAGACGAAAATGTTCAGGTAGGTGACCCTGTCTACCTTAAGAACAACAGGAAACAAAATAAATTAGATAAAAAGTGGCTACCATATTATCGAATCACAGAGCAGAAAGGACCAGTTAGTTTCGTGGTGAGAGATCAATTGACTGGATTACATGTAACCACCAAATGTCATGCACGACAATTATGACTGGCAGATATTTCGCACTGGCCCCTGTCATCAACTACTGAAGATGGTGGAAGAACTCTAAGAAAAACTAACTATGTGGTGCCACCAGAAGATGAATCGTCGTCAGAAAATGAAGACATGCAACCAGAACCATTGGAAAGAGCTATACAGTCCAAACAATGGGAAAGAGAAGGATCTTCAGACGAGGAGGATATTCCCCTAGCAGAACTTCAAAGACGTATAAGAGCTAAGAAGATCATGGATGATCAGCAGTATAAACACGAGAATGATCAGACCGTAGATTCAGAATCGGATGAGACCCATGAGTCAAAACAATGTGATGAAAATAGTGGTCAAGACTATGAAATACCCTTAGATGACCCCAATGTACCCTTAGATGAAAATATGGAAATAGATGAAAAAGTCCCTAAAGTAGGTCGAGGCTTCAAACTAATCCCCAAACCGCGTAAATCAATCCCTAAGCCCTGTAGAGAAAATAGCAAACAAAAGTATGTGTTGGCTATTATGAAGGAACTAACCAAATTAATAAACTAAATAATTTATATTATTGTATAATGTAGATGTAAATAATCTTGAATAAGCTTAGCTTTGTATATATTGCACGCTTTTAAAAAGGTATGACAGGATGACCCCCTGTAACATTAAAGCATGTATTGAGATACGCCGACTAGCAAACGCGGACATAACACCTCGGTTATTTATATAAATATGCGGAGTTGAAGAGATTTAACATATACTCAAAATACATGAGACAGCGACTAAGTAAAGAAACTATAAAACTATTTTTTGTACGTGTGATTTTTGAAAGTGATTTAAAAATTATTGGTAAAAATAATCATATATTACAATCGACATCCTGAGTATGGGACAAGGTTGCTCAGATTTTCATGGTTTAATGTCTTAAGACTAAAGTTTTCCCTATGAATTCACTTATGGCGGAATTGCCAGTAATTAATTTGCAACCCATGAAAACCTCGTCTTGGGTGGGAAGCCCCTGGTTTTATGTGTGTTTAACTTTGGCAGTAATAATAACGATAGGACTTTGTATAAGGAAACGTAAAACTATTAAAAAGTGGGGTGGTATATGCTGTAGTGTTTGCTGGACAGGTTGTCGAAAAAGGGGTAGTGACGGAGATAAGAAAGGTTCTTCCAAAGACACTGTATTTTGTTGTGAGAATCCAGAGAAAAGGACCTCTAGCGACATTATTGAACTTGAACCAATCCCGAAAGTCACTAGGATCCAAGAGAAACCCCGACGAGGCGGAAGAATCGCAACTCGCAAATTGACCAGTAACACGGGGACAATTTCGACTAAACTAGCACAACCATTTCTTGGAGAGGAGGAAAATGAAGACTATCCATGGACCAAATACTATCGACCGGACCCAGAGCTGGCACGTAAATACCTGGAAGAGAAGGCCGCGATGTCTACGCAACAGAGGAACGCAGGAGACGCTCGCAAATTGACCAGTAACACGGGGACAATTTCGACTAAACTAGCACAACCATTTCTTGGAGAGGAGGAAAATGAAGACTATCCATGGACCAAATACTATCGACCGGACCCAGAGCTGGCACGTAAATACCTGGAAGAGAAGGCCGCGATGTCTACGCAACAGAGGAACGCAGGAGACGCTCCGCGAGAAGTCGCCTCGCCATCCGTGCCGACCCTCTATCCACGGGTGCCGATGATGGATGAATAATTAAGCTACAGCCGCGAAGAAGTTGTGTATTCCTTATGAAAGGATTGTGAAATTTAGCGAAAATTAAAAAATGTGAAATGTGTTAAAGTAGAAATGTGCATTATCTTGTGCTAATGTAAATCTTGTATTTGTTGATTCACTCTGGAGAAATTCAGGAAGAAACCGATGGACTCCGAACTTATGACGCTAACCTCGCCCCTAGGAAGGAAGATATATTTTTGTGAACTTATAAGCATGCACTGACTTTGTATATATATGTGACATCAAGCTTAACCATACTTAGTATTACTTTGATGATGAATTACGATTAAATTCAACTATGGTTAATACATCTTGGTCATTATTATCATACTTTATTCATTATTGTTTTCATGATTGTAATGCAATATAATCAAGCTATATGATTTTATGAACATGTATACATCCTGGTTATAGATTTGTTTTTATAGATGAATGGTGTTCCAAGCCGGAGGTGGGAACATGTCACTTGTTACTATCTCTTAACAAAGATGTTCTGACTGGTATGTCACTAGGAAGTTCGTCTGATCAAGGGTAGATCAAGGACGCTCTCCTATTCCGGGCGCCAGGCATGAGAAATCTCCCTTCGGGATATTTCTTTTGTTTGGGGGACGTATGTAAACAGATAGCCATGCTATGACCTTGAATTGCTAGTATTACATAATGGTCACTATGATATTTATGTGTACCTAAATACTGCACACTGAATGGTATTAATGATAATCAACAGAATGAACTCTGTGACTCTGGTAGCAATGCGTAGTATTCCTAAATGATGTTATGAAACCAGGTGCATAATACGGGCATAATAATATCCAAATTGAGAGTTTAACAACAAGTGACATATTTGGCGATTCTGTGTCTGCAACGATAGCTCTAGTACTCTATATTGACTCATGTATTGTGTATTCTATACATTAACCTTTGTAACCTTTTATGCCGTGTATGAATGAACGTATTGTGAGTAAGTGATGCCTCATACTAGGTGGGGGACTCCGAGACCCAGGACTCGGAGACTCAAATCCTGCATCCAGACTCTTTGATTGGCAGTTTTGACGGTTTTGTTACTTTATTTAGGAATAAACTATTAATCTTAATTTTGAACACTGAATGTTCACTCATGATCGTCGTAAATGGGCCGAACTAGTCAAAACTGTTCATCATAAGTGAAATGTTATATATACCCATGTAAAATGATGTTGAGGAGAGAGATAGATCCCACATATAGATAGATTCCGCTTATTGAGATAGATTATGAGACTCCTGATTTGGGCTGCTATTAGCTGATGTAATTGTAACTATACGATCACGCTTAATAAAACCGCTTGAGAAAGAAATACTGGACTTGTCATCACTAAGTTTGAGCTGACCCTCAATTGGATCCGTAAGACGGAAGGCTTACATCTGGCTCGCAGTAATTATTTTAAATCTGTGCCGCGAAAGGTGCCACTAATGACCGCGGAGAAGAAACGTAAAAGAGAGGCATGGTGTATCGCTCTTCAGAAATACAATTTCGATAATGTGATTTTTACGGACGAAAGTCGATTTCAGTTCTACAGATGTAAAAGGTGGGCAAAATTTGGACATTGTCAAAAAATGGTGCCGAAGTTCTCACCAGCTGTTACGGTGTGAGGTGGAATAATCAAGTTGGGTTTAACTCCACTTCTTTGAAAGGAAATATATCCGCAATCAAGTACTGTGAAATTTTAGGGGAGGGATTACTGTTGTCTAATATTGTGACAAACGATTTAAAGTATGTTTTACAACAAGAAAACGATAGACCGCACACTGCAGCCTATACCCGTGACTGGTTCACACAGAATCAAATGACCGTAATAGAATGGCCTGCCGCTTCCCCAAATTTAAATCCAATAGAAAATGTTTGGCAGATCATAAAATATCGTGTGGAAAATATTCAGCCAGAAAAACTCACGGACTGGAAAGTTACAATCATGGAAATGTGGATGGGTTTGGATCAAAACTATATAGACATTTTGATAGACAGTATGCAACGACGCATCGCTCAGTGTACAGAGCGACACGGGGGTCTAACTGATTATTAACTTTATGCATTTTGAACTCAGTGGTTCTATATTCATTGTTTTGTTTCAAAATGATGATATTGTTGCAAATTGAAAAATGAAACGACTTAGATTGAAATCCGGATTTTTTTGCACTTTACTATACAATTTATGACTGCACATACGGATTCCGGACCGTGGCTACAGCCGATACCCTTTGACAGTCTTTTAGTACATCAATGCGTAGTTTGATCTAGAAAGCAGTTTCAAAACTTCTTCGTATATCTCTAACATGGACTCTCTAATTCCTTTCCAGAATTCAAATTAACGCAAGCGCAATTGAAGTTTTATTCAATGTAATTAGTCAACCCACTGACATTAAATAAGGATTTTGCATATTATTGCATCGTTGAGAGAAGTTATATTTATTTCTGTAAAAAAGGTTATTTAATTTCACGTTACATAGTGGCTCTAAGAAACATCACCATCTGGTGTAAATGGAGATGCTCACTTTTGCATAAATTCTCCCGCTGATCTTTGATAGCTGATTATTATTTTGAATATCCAAATATACTCGTATCATTAAATAATATCTGACGACACACACTTTCCAAAAGAAAAGTTTAGAGATGCCATCAATTTTGATTAATTTCTAAGTTTTAGACAGCACGCAAGAATTTCAAACTTGCACATAGTCTTCAAAAATTTAGAAAAAAATAAATACAGAAGTTATCCTATAAAAAAGGTTACGTGTGTTGTAGGCGGGTCCGGTTTTAAAATAAAAATACAATTCCTGACATGAATCATGAGTACATACCGTCTATAAAAGTTCTTGATACCCTTTGAAAATTTAACTCGCCATTTAAGATCTCATTGTTTAAAGAATTTTTAAAACTATTACACGAACTGTGTTTCACAAATAGTTTTTCCGAAACATTTTCTTTCTTTCTTTTTCGAAACACGTTTTTATTCAGGCTTTCAATCACTAAACGTTTTTATAACAAAAGCAGAATCGTTTGACACCATCTCACATATACATGTATTTTCAACTCGCAGCAACAACGGACGACCTACTCGTGGATTTGCCATAGGCACTGCTCTAGTTTTATGAATGTTTATTTTGTTTTATTAGATTTTTTATTTTGGTGTGGACAGACGATAACGTAGCTCAAAAAAGCATCTCATTTTATTTCTATATCAATTTACTTCAGAAAAATAAATTCCGAAATTTCTTAAGCATGTGATTGATTCCTCTAAAATTTGTTGATTGATTGTAGAATATTAACAGTAAAATAAAAAAAATATTTTTTTTCCCCAAGCATTTAATTTCTGTAAGGATGATTTTTTTTTCAAAATTATATTGATGAGTATATAAACGTGATCCTTAAACAAGGAAATATTACAAGTCAGTAAGAGCACTCGGTTTTCCTTGTAAAAGAGATACAAATCGCTGTCATCCCGCCCTCGCCGTTTACTTTGCCTTACATCTGCCTGTAGGCACACCGTACTCTAAATAAATCTGAATTGAAAGCAGAATATGCCGAATACCAATGCACTTGAAGTTTTTATTTTGTTCAAAATTAACAAATCAATTCTGTTAATAATTTCTCGCTGAAATGCACACCACTGGTTAAAATGTCTGAAAAATGAAAGGAAATAATGGTAGGAAATATGTTATTTAACACTTTTGTTTAACCTAGTTTTGATGCATAATACTGAGGCTTAATGATTGTTATTTCATTCTTAGGACAACTTGACTACTTCATGAAAAGTTAAATACATTCTTATAATTAAACTCACTAAATCTAAACGAAAAAAAAAAAAAAAAAAGAAAGTTAATATAGTAATTCATCTCAAATTCATAATATCTATGAAAGTACATTTGCAAAAAGAAATATTTTCATTCATATTATATATTTCTTAAATGAAAGCAATTAAAAATGTCGAACTACAATATATTCTAGAAACTTACTGTGCTATTGATATAGTTGAAGCATTTACGGAGTGGCAGCCTCAATTTAGAGATGACAAGTTGATGGTAATACACAACTTCTATTATAATAGAATGAACTTCAGCAATGATGTTGTTTACAACTGTGACATTTACATCCTCAGATTCCATAGACTCGTCGACATACTAAGTAACAAAGATAATTAAAACACCTCAGATAATTCATATTTACGTAGACTTGTTAATACATTAAATCACATATATTATTTTAAACATAGGTAGAGTATCATTTGAATTACATCAATGCTTTTCAGCCCCAAATGAAAGATGAAATATACATCGAACAATTGTTGATATTCGTTTTGTATTTGTTTTGTTATGTTTTAAGGCAACATTTTTGGTTCTTATAGCACTTTTTTTCCTGTCTTATATTTGTTAATTTTTGTTTTCTTAGATCCCGTCAAAATATATCAAAAAAAAAAAATTCCTGTTTTGTTAAACTTGAATCTTTTATTCTAACATAAGAACGTCTACGTTATTCTCAACTTTTTTTTTTTTACTTTAAGTTGATTGTATGTTGATTGATTGTTTTCACATATTCAAATTTTATGAATACTAACCATCCTGATTAGAGAGCCTATCCCATCCAACAAGTACACACTGACTACCGATGCCCCATGGATTGTGAAGGACACGCTTACAAGGTTTGTCGACTGTTCAGATAATGACAAAAAAAGAGACATATTGTGGTGTCCATGTTCTGGAAAAGAATATCCCTTGCTTGAAAACAATGCTTCGTATGCTGATCCGGCGATTGTAACTGGTAACGATACTTTTACGTCGGTCACCGCTTGACAGGCTGAAATAAGATAGTTGTATGTTGATTCCAAAACGTCCTATCAAACATGACTTATTTTTAGATAAAAATTCTTCTAAAAGAAAGTGTCATGTTCTTTATTGTAACAAAAATAAAGGAGTAAATGCGTGATGTTCCTTGAGATGAAAATTAAAAGTATAGCCTCAAATAACCTTAAACTGCCTTTCTTTGAACAGAATATGGCTTTTGTCAAATAAAATGAATATATTTTATATAGGTTAAATGTAATTGCATCTTGAATTGCAAAGATATAGTTACCTCTTTCACAAGCATAGCCTTCAAAACCAAGTTTACACTTCATACATATTCCCGTGTCTGGGTAACATTCTTCACAGTTTGATGGACACGGTTTAGAACACTGAGGAACTTCGACCACAGGATTAGGACAACCTTGGTAAAGAAAAAAACAATATGACATGTTCAACACTTAAATCACACTTCATTTTTTGACACAAAAAAAATATTTACCATAAACCTCAACTTCACAGAGGTCACCATAAGCCATGTTTGAATACCCGGAAGGGTAGGTAACTCCGGGCAGACGTTCATTGTAAAAAATGACGTATTGTCCATGGCAAGGACAATCAATAGACACGTGATCAGGAATGGTTTCTCTTGTGTAATTTGTATCGTGGTGACATAGGATTCCGTCATGACGATTGGTGGTGTTCGAAATGTACAAATAAAATCCTAGGAAAACTGCCGTATAGCCATTGTTTATTCCTATAACAAACAAACGTAATATAATATCGGAATTATTTTGTCTTTGAATATATAAAACCAAATTTATTATAATTAAAAGAAACCGCATAAACAACTACACATTTTCTGGTGACATAAATTGGCTTAATTATAATGACGTTTTCTCCATTATCCATGTGCAATTTTTAAGAACAAAACTGTACATTAAAGAGATAAATTATATATGCATTACCCCACTGTACGTTATCGGTCCTGAAGTAGATTACGACATGGTCTATCATGTATATTTTCCCCAGATTAACCCACCATGTTATTTGTGTTGATGGTTTTGATATAGCACACTGTCCACTTGAGTAATGGCGTGACGTATATCGTCCATCAACTGCTTTATCGCTTGTTCCCGAAGAGGAATATGTCGCAGACTGCCAAGTTCTTTTCTTGTAACTGAGATTTTCTAGATCTGAAATTTAAAAAAAACTTTTGATTCTTTTTTGCAGAATAGAGAGTGTTAATGATTTGTTTTTAAATGACCACGGTATAACTTCATGAATCCCCAAAACTATAACCCACCTGTTTTTCTACATACATTGAAAGTATGTAGACGAATGTTTCAATTTAATAGGTTAATTAATGAGGAACTTCTCCTAGTGAATCCAGTTGCTAAACTGGACTGGTGCTCTAAAATATTTCTTTTTTTCCAGATAAAATGATGTAAATGTACTTTCGGACATTTATTAATTGCCGTTGGGTATTGGTGCTCCAATTTCATCGGATCATTTTTACCTTGCACGAAGATGTTATTATATAAATAGTGCCTGTTTGGGAGGGTAACAGTTGAAATTTACACCCCGAGAAAACCATTGTCAACCGACGCGAAGCGGAGGTTGACAATGGTTTTCGAGGGGTGTCAATTTCAACTGTTATCCTCCCAAACAGGCACTATTTATTTTGTTATACTGAATGTCTTTTTAAAAATTTTTAAGAAAATTTTACTGCTTTTATATAGGAATAACGTGAATTCTACAGCGAACCGTACGCGCATAATTTTCGTGCAGGTAACATTTTTTAATGTTACCCGTTGCCAAGTGCGTTGCTAACGCTGAGGGTAATAGTAAATATTATTAACTGCGTCTTGACCAATCAGATTTCAGTATTTAACATGAAAGTATAACAAAACGTTTTGTTGATCATTTAAATATGCAAATAATATGATGAATCAAAATGTCGTCTTAAGTGGTCTTGAATAATAGCTGATTGGCTTCAACATCAAATGCTACTTTTGATATGGTCTATTTCATGTACCTCCTCAGACGTGTGGTTAACCATGCCACGTTTTAAATATTGTCATATGGGAATAACTCGATCAATACAAGAAACATACGTGTAGCAAAATATAACGGTTCGTCCTTAGTTTGTCCCATGTTTTTCTTCCCTCATTTTTTTTTATAATTGTTTAATCAAAATGCACATACTTATAAAAAAAATACAGTTGAAATCAATAAAAGTAAAAATTCAAGATACGTGTATCTTTATTGACAAATACCTCTCATGAACGAAAACAAATTTCTTACGAAGATTTGTAATTGGATATGTTTACATCGTTTCACCATTTGGAACTCACACTAAATACCTCGCACAATATCCAAGATATCATTCGGGTTGGATATTGAACCCTGAAGCGAACGAAGGGACGTTTCAAGACATAATCTGGGCATTTTTATATCAGTTGATGAACCTAATCTCAACACAAAAGTAATTATTATTATCGAAATATCAACCGAACAATGGTGGAAGAAAAAACTTAGGACAGTGTATAGTATGTTGATCCTGCTGAATCATTTGTTACAGTCTGTGGAGTATTTTTGATATCCTTCTAAGGCGATCAAGACATTCCAAAACACCAGCTTATTTTATATTTGTTTGCATTGTTTGTATTACTAAGCGTTGGTTATATAAAATAATGAATTCAATTGAGACTGTTGATAGATCTGTTTTCATCAACCTGTTTGACAGTAGATTGCCTCATGTAGAAACTGTTCATACCAGGAGCATATCTTTGCGTATCGCAGTAACTTAGATACGAAATCTCCATATACAGGTGATAAAGGTATATTGATATATATTTTAAGTCATCACGTTTTTCACAAACTGATGTTGTTATATTGCCATCAATGTCCCTTTCCAGTATAATATTTAAATATTAAACTGATGGCTCGGATTTTATAGCTCATGTTGAATTAATTTGTAGGGTTATACAATCATTTTTTATTTTGTTGGTCAAAGATAAACAAGAAATAATCTTAGAAATAATCTTAATTTGTAATTTTCAAGGAATCCACACAGTTTTGCCAAAAAAACTTAAATGATTCCAAAATACTTAAATTTTTTAAAGTTCGTTTTATCTGTTTTTGTGTATTTGAATGATTTGTTTTTATTTATGATGCAACTATCTTTTTCAAGATATATTACACTTAAAAGTATTTTATTTACAACTACAGAAAGAATAATTGTAATAAAGCAAGTGTATATACTCACCCTTCCTACACATTTCGAGACACATGAGTCTGCAGGCCTCGTCTTGAAACATACTCTGGACAATAGGACAACCTGAAAATAAACATTACAAATTATCTAGTTTAAATGTAAAGATAGTATGCACTTTTTTTGTTTTATTGATATCATCATAATGTACCGTAAACTTCTACTTCGCAGAGGTCAGCAAAAGCATATTGACTATGTTCTGCATAGTATGTGACTCCTGGTAGTCTCTCATTGTAATATATAACATAGCGTCCAACGACGGAACAGAGAATATCCACCACCGATGGTATTGTATTCTTGTTGTATATTTGGTCGTGAAAACAAATGACGCCATCTTTGTGGTTAGTGGTGTTCGAAACAATGATTGAAAATCCTAGTAATCTTTTTGAAAATTGGTTATCTCCATCTGTCAAAAGAACATATTTAAATCATTTAATTTTAAGCAAAATTATAATATATGAATATTCATTTTTTATGTTTTTTTTTAAATTTATACATTTAATGCAAAGAGAAATATAACAGATTTATTTATCTCACCCCATATTCTGTTATCCGTTCTGGAGTAAACAACAATACGTTCAATGCGACGAATTTTTTCTAAATCCACCCTCCACATTACAAACGTTTGGCCGTTTTTAGTAGAGGTGCATTGACCGTTGTATATACTCAGATCACTCTTTTTACCATCAACGAGTCTGGAACTTGGTTGTCCGTCAAACAATGTATGTAGTTGAAAAGTCGGACGATGTAATGCCAAATTAACTGGATAGGAAAAACATAACAATGTGTTATTGATATGAACCTTAGGACACTATTCATATGAAATAGGATATTTCACTTTTGTAATATCTAAAAAAAAAAGAAGGAAAAATGTTGTTCATCATGATTAAAAGTCACTGGGTTTCAAACGGCATAATGGAAGTCAACAGTCGTAAAAACATCATTTTTCAATTTTAATTTTTGTATAAGGAATAAAATCAACAGCTTACAAGTTTATTCGAATATAAAATTAATTGGTCAGTTTGCGCTTTTTAAGAATTAAACTATTTCAACTTATCTCATTTTTGTAAATTTGGAAGCTATTACGTTAATTCGTTACAATTTAATTATCAGCCATTAATTGTTTATTAAAATGGCCAAGTGATGGCTTAAATGGTATGATTTCACAAATTTCAAGCGTCATGTATGGCAGATTAATACGTTTATTTTTACGTTAGTTACTTCACCTAGACAACTTTTTTTGCACAATACGAACTATGTTTCTGCCATTTTTAGTAAGATGGTACATTTCAAACAAATATTAATTATTTTACAATGCTATTTCAATTTCGGTAATCCAACAACTTTTATACAGGACGACATTCATTTGCGATTTAACAGACAGTAATGGTACTCTGCGACTTATTTTTGCGACAAGCATTTCTAATATCTGTTTTGCTAAATCAACCATAACACAATAAGTGATTCGGGGCGAGAAATTTGATGCATCGACGAAAGTCTCAAGAACATTTTTCTCACGTGAATGAAAGCTGACTTATAGCAGTTCAAAAAAAAATTCATTAAAAACAACTAAACTAACTCACTTCGTTCATAAGAATTACAAAAGTGTCCGGAAAAACCACGGCGACAGCCTCCGAGACATTTTCCAGATTCGTAGTTACAATGGTGACAATTAACTGGGCAAGTCTTTAAGCAATCCCCGCCATAGAATCCCAAAGGGCATCCTTGTTGTTATAAAATAAAACAAAGACAGTACAGAAAGATGATGCATACATAAATATAGAATCGTCCAGTATTTACAAAATGTGTCATATTAGCTACACATGAATTGAAATTACATGTATGATTTTTAAAAGAATATGATCATATTATGATTGCTTGATATCTCATGTAATGATGACATTTTTGTATTCTTTTGTATATTAATTACTATAAAAAGACACAGTTCTGATTTTTTTTAAATTTTGTTTTGTTTTCACAAAAGATAGAAACAGAAGTAAGATATACCTTTTTAGTCATAATGATGAAGGATAATATAAGAAAAAAATATAAAGATAATAAATATTACCATATACTTCAACTTCACATAAACTAATCTCCACTTTATCAGAATAGCCAATTTTCAATGACAAGTTTCCTTCTCTTGTGTTGTAGAATATCACATAGCGGCCTTGGGAAATACACTCAATGGCTATCCTAGACGTAATGGTTGATACCGTGTAGTTGGTGTCGTGATAACACAGGACTCCATCTTTCTTGTTGGTTGAGTTTGATACATATACGGCGAAACCGAGAAATCTGCTTGCATAGACGCTGTCAGCTTTGTGTGTATAAAACAGGATAATATATCTCATTGATACCCAAAAAGTAAAATCTAATACTTTAAATAAAACTTAGGTTACTATTTATTTGTATATACATATTACACCAACTATTCACCTATTATGAAAAAAATAACAGCATACCAATCGCTCTGAATTTTTACAACACACCATTCAATATATATATCAACTCCTTTTTATGCATTGGTACAATAAACTTCAGTAAAAAAAAACAAAAACAAAAAAAAAAACCCAAAAAAACCAAAACAAACAAACAAACAAACAAAAAACAAAACGAAACAAAAAAAGTCAAGTATTAATGCGAATGTAGGTGTCAATGTACACTATGGAATCATCTCATATTATCTTTTAAAGAACAGCAATTACCATTGATATTGAAGATTTACAAAAAAATAGATTTTTATGTATTCATCGATGTAAAAATAAATTTTAATGACATAATTCTTAATATTCCCCGTCCAAATGAAAAAGACATTGCGTTAAACATTGTTTCTTACATTTGATGTTCAAAACAATCAAAGTAATAGAGAAAACAATGACGGAAACTGGTTAATCTTTACGAACTTTTGAAATAATTCAGATAGTTGCTTAACCTTAAATTTTTGGTAAAACGTAGTAGCATAGCTGAGAATATCAAACGTAAAATTTGAAGAAAAAATAACAAACTTTTCTTATCCATTGAAGCATTATGCAAACTATTAGAAAGTAGCAAATACAGAAACAGGAATAAAAAAGATGAAATTATCAATTTAATGTGTTTTATATGCTGTTTCT
Organism: Magallana gigas; assembly: GCF_963853765.1. Classification (NCBI taxonomy): domain Eukaryota; kingdom Metazoa; phylum Mollusca; class Bivalvia; order Ostreida; family Ostreidae; genus Magallana; species Magallana gigas. The sequence goes on along the minus strand of NC_088853.1, from coordinate 65,958,168 downwards.
GTGTGTCACGCAATCCCGCAAAAGTGAATCATAAAACATGGGAATGAAGTCATTAAGAATTTATCTGGACCACAAAAACGCCCAAATCTGTGATAAATGGATACCTTTCACTGTTTCCAAAATCGATATCATAACAAAACAAAAAAACTTAAAAGAAAATCATTGTAGTAATAATTTTTTAAAGTACAGATTTAATGTTTATTTATGAATTATCCAGTTGGTTGCGTGTGCTTTCTTAAATATTTGTTAAAAGAAGACTCGTAAGTAAAAAGAAAGAAACAATTTATAAAAGTGAAATGAGCTTACCAAATGTAGATCCCTCTGTCACGTGGTACAATACAATCTTACTGATACTGTTTATTGTCTCTAAATCAACTAACCACGTGACTTCAGACGAGGCAAAAGATACGGCGCACTGGTTTCCAATTGCTGATAGATTAGTATACAGTCCCTCCACTGCCTTGTCCGACGAATACTTGTCAAGTGTCTGCCAAGTCGGTTTTTTATACGCTAGGTTATCTTTGGGTTCAAAAGTAAAAAAAAATCACATTAACAATTTTCATACAACAGTAATATCTTAAATGTGCTAAGATTTGGTTTAATTAGAGCATAATGTAGCTTAGACATATATTGTTAATTATGTTGTTAAATGATAACGAACAGATCATGATATAAAAATGGTACCAGTCAAATTTAACACTCACAAAATATATCATTTTACCATTTTTTTTAATTTTACGAGGAAAAAATACAACAACTACTCTTAAGGATATGTCAATCTATGTTCTAAAAAGATATTGTCGTTCATAAGTGTTATGAGGTAATTTAAGACATACTTTTTAATATGCTTAACTTAGATGGAAAACGAGTGTATTTTATAACAGTTTTTTAAAGAAAAAAACACCTTAATTTAAAAAAAAGAGAGAGAAAAAATCACTTGTTTGCAAATGTAGAGAAAAAATGAACATTCTTGCGATCAAAAGTAAAACATAACAAACCAAGTTAGTAATTCGTGTACTTACATCCCGTCATCAGACTTGGCATAAATACAACCAGAGTAAGCAAGACACAAGTTAAAGGCATCATAGTTTTGATAAGAATGTCGGCTCTCACAATTTTGCACTCTCTGAAAAATCACTATTACTAATTTCACTGCCGTCAGACTTCATTTTTTAAAAGTTTTTTTTTTTTTTTTGTTTCTATCAGCAGACTTGTAATGATGATATAATGTGTTTTTGAAGTATATGAAACATAAACAAGATGCTAATAATCACATGTTATTGCAAATCAATATCAAAACATATTATTGTGAAAGTTTTGAATAATTTAGACACAACGCAATGTTTACCGAATTTTAAAATTTTCAGTTGATCATTAAAAAAATAATCACCTGGGATAGGTACAAACAATACTCTTAAAGCAGACGAAAGGAGTCTCACATATTCACAGTGATATATGTATCTCTCCGTCAACAAAATGTCTAAATACATTAAAAAGATTAGCGTTTAGTGATGCCTGAAGATGAACAATTTATACTGTTGCGTTACACACACACACACAGAGAGAGAGAGAGAGAGAGAGAGAGATGAGATGAGATGAGATGTGTCTAATATCAACATAGTGACATCTGTACCTCCCCTTCAACTAAACGACAATGTATAGCAATATGATAAGTGTTTATTGCTGATGCCGGTGGATAAACACTATTCACTGTGACGTTACTATGCAACAACAACAATGTTTGCAACCAATAAAAGAGCCAATAAAGAACATTACAAGGATAAATCGAGTTAACACATCAATCACATTTTTTTTTCTGCAACCCCATTGAGCAGTAAAGGTTTCCCAATGGAGGTTAAATGAGGTAGCAACAGACCTCATGTTCTCCTATAACTAATAAATTTTACCATATTAAATGACACGGTATGTGAAGATACATGCATGCAATTCTATTTCTGTGTGTTAGCAACAGAAAGCTTTTAAATTTCAAAGGGTCAATATTATCAGAAAAATAACGGAATCAAATGTAGCGTACAATGTAAAAATGTCTGCAAGAAGTGTATGGGTCTGGAGTGTTTCTTTTTTTTTCTTTTGTATGTTTATTATAACTTTGATTCATATTGTTTCAGGTAATGCTAATGTGAATTTAATCGAAAACACAAAGAAATGTAAAATTTGATATTTCAACAGGTCTGTCTTTTCTCTTTTTAATGACAGTCTTGCTCTTCTGCAGATTTTGACTTTATATCCTGCTCTGGTGATGGGGTATAACTGTATTTGTTTTTAACATATCTAGAAAAAAATCTAAGAAATACCGATTTGTAATAGTGCTGTTTATAAAAATGTATCTAAATGTAACGTCTATAAAAAATGCTGACTACTGCTTTTCGAATGTTGTCACTTAGAACAAAAATGGACCAAAACATTTTTTATTTACTCTCATTACAAAAATTAAAAGTTTCATCATTTCACTGTAAATTACTACCACGATGTGCCTTGTTCTCTAATATTCACTATATAAACACAGCACAGACTCAATTTCTTGCTTATATTTGTTTAGTAAGAGCTTTAATTGAATCTGTTTAAATGGTTTCTTTTTTTGCTTGGTAATATTAAATGGATTTATTGAGCAATTTAGGATGATTACAGTAAATATCTGTTTAATGCGTGCTTGTATCGGTTTATTTCCGTCTTTTAAATGTTATATAAACCAATTGTTCTCGTTGAAAATTATAATTCAATCTATGTACTTTTTATTGATTCCCTTGTAAAAAGCCTGTAAGAAGATGGAACCAAATCGCCAAAAATCTTCGTTACATTATTCTAAACTGCTTAATAAATAACCAGAGCCACTGGACAAAACTGTTAAATGGATTTTCAGAGATAAACAACTCGCATCATCTCAATGCAAGTGCGGAGCATCGGGGGGGGGGGGGGGGTAGTAGGGCCTGTACACCCCCCCCTGCTCTTTCTCGCAGCAACCATTGTGTTTTATTTATGATGTAAAAAAGTGATTAAAATGGAAACGGCCTCCAACTTCTTCTTTTTTTGGGGGGGGGGGGGAGGATGTATAAAATTGAATTGAAAAGAAGGAAACTAACAGCAAGATAATTGTTATATGAAGTTAAAGAGATGCTCTGCACCCTTGCCCCCAAATCCCCCTACCCCACCTTAACCCTGCGGATGATTTTCATGATCTTAAAACTTACTCCTTTTTTATTTGGTTTTTGATTTGCTTGTCAATTTTTTTTAGAATGAATTTGCCCCTCACCAACATTAAAAAACGATGCTATGTACCTGCATTGAGAATCACTGTAGGAAGAACAACGCCAATATCACACTTACTTTTCTTGGTATTCTTAAAACGCACCGCCCAAACTATTTGTCTAGCATTCTTTTCTTATTGCACTTCTGTGAAATACACTTGAATGTGAAATTTTGTTTATTATAATCAATTGAATATTGTGCGCTTGCGTGTAATACATGTAACACGTTCTTTTGTGTTATGTTTTATGAAGTTTGATACTTTTGCACTTGGAATGACTCTTAATACAACGCAGAACGCAATTACTGATTGGTCAGAACAAAAGGTCACAACAGATCAGAAATGAATACTCTCTCTAGATGGCGTTATCGTTAGCACGCATAGGTATTTTCTTTTCGGCCATGAGTTTATTTACAGCGGAGTGGATCAGAAACCCTTAAAACTGACTTTAGAAGATGGACATGCATGTACTAACGGCAACTTCTTTAGTCGCCATGTTTATTTCCCATACTATCATGCGAGCCTTGACAAGTTTGTAAATAAATGTTAAATACATGATCCCATGCAGTAAAATATATCGTTTTAAAAAGAGATTTATATAGTTTAAGACCATAGTTAGGGAAACACTGTACTCAAACACTTGTGCCTCAACATGTTAAAAGCACCAAATGTTTTTTTACCAAATAACTCACATGTGTTTCTTCTAAAGTTTTTTTTTTCTTTTTACAAGCGCCTGTTTTAAACGCTGCGATTGGATCAAACACGAGTGACAAATGTCATAGAGTAAACCTTCAATTCTAGTGAGTCAACTAAATCAAAAGTGAGGTGTAAGAGTTAATAAAATGAATAAAACATCTTAAATGAAGAGAATGTCTTCAACAAGAGTTTGACATAAGTCCACTCTATGGTAATGGTAAACTCACATACAACGTCTTTACATTTATGACAAGTGGGCATACACAAGTCGGTATATGCAATATTAAGAATTAATCAAAGTACTGATAGTACTGAATAGCGCTAACCCAGCTTCTGTTTGTATAGAAAAGGTATATGTATATAACGTTTCAGCTTCTGTATACGCAATACATTTCCGCATCACTGCGTGGCAGCGCCTGCAATGATGTATGTTAGCCCCGTACATTAAAATTCACAATAGCCCGTACTAGCCCGTGCAGTTATGTGTACAAACTCCTGAAACTGTTTCCCTAACCAATTAAAATTAGGAAGGATGACTAATTTGTTTTCCATCCAGCTTCCACAAACGCACATGTATTAATGGTGAAATACACATGTTCACGCCGGGTAAAAGAGTATATGGGGTGGGGGGGGGATGGTACACACGAGGCGAGCAATATCACTTACATAATTATGCAAAGTACATTGTATTCCTACACATTTTATTGTATTCGTTCTGCGCGAAATAATTTTTAGTTGTGATCATTAACCATAGTCAAAGAAACATTTATTTGTAGGCAAGTGTATATAAACAAGCTGATGTTCCTTTGATACCTGTGGTCACATGTGTTATTTGATTGGTCAATTTAAATATTTAATCTCCAATATTGAATTTGTAATATTAGGCATGCACGGTTGATCGTCATTTAGAAAAATATGGTGTGGCTAGTATACATGTACAGGTGTTCACTGATATATTTGGTTGGTTAAAAAAATAGTTCTTTTTAATACTGATTAATTTTTCTTTTAAATTTCAAAGGGTCAATATGTGCTGAATTTAACACAGAATTTCATTGTTTTCAGTGTAGCCATTTCAAGTTTATTAACTGTTAAAGCTATATAAACATTGCTGTTTTGACGTGTGCGAGTCAACGATAGCCAAGGATATTGTATGTAATAATTTTACGTTCGTTTATTATTCCTCATTTATCAATTGATAATTTAGTTGGTTTACGTTTCTGTTGTTTCATTTTCTCTTTGTTTGTTTTCACTTTTTTATATTCCATGTTTCTAAAATGTTCATTGTTAGCTCTCTTTGATTTGTTTAAGAGGCTGTCCAAGCAAACATCAGGCGAATATATAAGAAAACGTCGCACATCGATTTTCACGAATTTTTTGTTTTCCCTCTGAAATAGTTTCTTTGTATTCTCTTTTAACCCACAATAATGATGATTTGTTTGAAAAAATAATTTAAGTGGTTATTCGGACGGGAAGATATACATTTCATTCTCTTATATAAATCATTGAAACCATGTACCAAACTGTGAGCTTTAAAATCCAATACATTGTTATTGGTGAGGGTTTGTATTTTTTATAAATGAGAAAAATAATGTGACTTTTTATTGATAAAATAAAATGAGTGGGAAAAGCTTGCGTTGAAAAATAGTAGACAAGTATATTTTGGTAATGTTTGATATTTTCAGTTACCTCCCTTGCCAAATGAATATTTGGAGGCTTAAAAACTTAAGAAAAAAAATAAAAGCAATAAATTTTCAACTATAAATAATTCATATAAAATCAGCTTAATTGTTTATGAGAGACACAATTTTTTTTAACGCTGAAATATATTTTAAAAAATATTCAGTGCGGGTATATTTTCAAAACCAATGTAAACAAAGATGGCCGCCGCTAACGTCTGTGCACAGCATGCTGCCAGAAGTGATTGTTTTTCGGTGTTTTGGTGATGTTGTCTCGATCTCAAATATCATTGGAAGTTAATTCAGATCGCCAATAATAGTAAGCATCCGAACCTTTTATTGAAACTGAGATGAATTACTGTTACCAGACGAATTTCAACAAGTCAGCCAACAAATTATGCAGCTATGGGTACATTAATGTACACATCCACTCCCCCCAAAAAAAGCAAGAGGTGTTCACCTGATGACGACAGAGGAATGTTATTTCTTGTCAAATGGGTAGTTCAAGAGGGGTCAGGTAAATAATATGCATTGAGAGAGAGAGAGAGAGAGAGAGAGAGAGAGAGAGAGAGAGAGAGAGAGAGAGAGAGTATCAGAGAGCATTCTTACATTTATATTATTTAATATCAGATGTTTACTTGCACATTTAATTTGTATTAATTGCATTCACATACCATGAATAAATCTTTGTAAAAAGAAAGTACAACAATAATCATAGAGTGTTTCACGTGGTTAATGTTGGAAAATTGTCGGTAGGAGTACATATCTGACATGTGACAAGAAATGTAAATAAACAATTTCACACAACAGTATGATATTAGTTTTGCTAATGATAATCAGAATATGAAATGGAATCTCTGTATGTGTTCCACAATATTTATTATCAATTTTAAGATCTTTTAAACATGTTAAAACACTTGAAGGTACATGAATTTGTTTTATTATGTGTTTCTCTATTTTTATTTTTTTTTAGAGAAGTGCAAATGAAAAATTCTTCTGGAAAATACTGTCCTTCTATATTTAAACTTGGATAAAATATAAAAAAAACCTACAAGATTGTTGAAAGAAAAAAAAACCCATCAAGTTGCTTGGCATGATGGATCTGGATGACTTTTACAGCATCTAATATCATGGGTAAAAATGATATTCCTGCATATGAAACAGTGAAAGTGTGCCGAATATGAAAGAAGATCAAGAAGGGGGTTCAGGGATTATGTGAAGCAGTAATTTGAAAGGATATATTTAGATGGCAGAGAAACTAACTTGATTTGCAAGTCATTATATAAATGGCCACATTCATTTAAATTAACCAATGTTTTCCTAAGGAGTGGTTGAATTTCCAGAATATATCACTTGGAATTTGTTTTCCTCAATTTAATCATCTGCACACTGCACATTTTTCTTCAATGAATAAAGGATGCAAACAAGACTAAAATAAGATGCTTTGAAGTTTGTCAGATTGACCACATGAGAGAGAGAGAGAGAGAGAGAGAGAGAGAGAGAGAGAGAGAGAGAGAGAGAGAGAGAAGTTGAATGAACTTGTCTTCATGCATCATGCACTGTATGTACATGTTATCATTTAGCATTTTAATGCTCAATAAATTGTTACCGGTAAATTGTTATCTTGCATGAGTTTATTCTTTGTTTATTTATTCCAAATTGCTACTGCACACTTTCTTAGATTATAACTAATTTAATTTTAATGTTATTGTTAGTTTGATATCTTCATCTATTATGGTTGTTTGTCATACTATGAAAGTAACTTATACTACTAGCCTAGTTAATTTGTATGTTAAGAGATTTCAATATCTTGAGTAAATAACTAAATATAATTAAATATATTAATTAGTACAACAGTATCCACTGTTAACATGCAAATACATGTAATGACATCACTTAGCATTAGCAATATTATAAAATAACACTGTCCAAGTAAATTGTCCAAACATAGCATTGATACATGTAAATGAAATGTATTCTTTCACTCTTATGCACTGCTTATTTATTCAAATATGTACAACATGCTTGAAAGTTAGTCAGCTGAGTAATTTAGAAATACATTTTTAAAAAGAGGAAAATACGGTTTAAAAGAGGCACACTGATTCTTATATGACAATGGATTTGATTTGGGAATAGGGTTTAAAGGGGGGGGGGTTGTTTCAAAGCATACTGTCCCATGTATATTTTAGCTGCTCATCATACATGGATTATAAAATGGATTAGTATGGGGGATCCAAAAATGGGGGGGGGGGGGGTTGTGATGTCTGACGTTTCTGCTAGATTCATTGTGGACTTAGTCTGACTAAATAATTGTTGTATACCAGTCTGTTTATGTTAATTTTTACCTAAAAGTTAAACACCTGCCTAGAATTTCCAAAAGCTACCCGACTGAAAGTAGAGGTCACATTTCTTATATAGTTCTCACTCCAAAACAGTTGTATGCATTCATTTTGAAACTTTGGATTGAACAAGTTGCTAATGGCACTAATATAGAGATAATAACGAATTCAAATGTTACTACTAAGAAGAAATGATTTGATATATTTATGTGTATTTGTACATTATGAAATTGTTATTATTGTTTTGTTTAAAAAAACGACAACAAAAACCCCTCAAATTCAGTTGTACCAATGATAAATTGGATTTGACCTTTTCGCACAATTTGAAAAAAAAAAAAAAACTTCTTTATTTAAGCCAATACCGCTTCAATATTATTATCCCACCAAGTTTATTACCAGTTTAAGAAGAAAATATTAGTTAATACTTATTGAAAACACACAAATACATTGAATTTGAAAAATACATACAGGTTTACACTGCATTAATTATTATTCATTAATCAGTGATTAACACATTTTGAATCCTTATTCTCAAATTTATGTACTTCATGAAATACTGAAAACTCTTAAAATAATTTGAATGTATATTAGACCATCCAAATAGTGAAATGTTCAGCTAATTTTCTTCAGTTGTGAATACTTTTAGCAGACTTAAACTCAGTTTTCAACATTTTTGTCAAAATGACCTTTTTGCACCTAAAATTATGAAAAATGTTGGTTTTTGATGAGTGATCATTATTTCTTTCGTCATAAAGCATTTCCTATTACAAAGATATAAGCATGTATTAAATTATAGTCAATGTTTGTGACATTAACTCTGTCATTTACTGTCATTTAACAATAATAATAACACGTTATGCATGGAAAAACTTCATTTTCGATGTTAAAAATGTGTAATTTTGTGCCTCTATGAGACTGACGCTGTTCCCACTGAAATTATTTTTGTTTCTCAAAATTTCATTTCTCAGGTTTATAAAGATGCCTCATTTTTTCCTTTCATGAAAATGTATTGAATTTTATTGAAATTTCAAATTAACATTAAAATACCAGAATTTTTGTTTACAAAATATGCATCAACTTTAATAAGGCATATTTTTTTGTTTGAAATATATTTATACTTTAAAAGCAGTCTAAGTTAAAGAGTTGAGGGTGTTTAAACTAAATTATATAATTTTAAAAAAGGTTTAATAGAATTAAGTAGTTTTACAACTTATCAAACTTCACATTATTTTTACAACTTCTGTGACCTTTTTGCACTAAACATGTTCCAAATTCAGAGATAGACATTTTTCTGCCTAGTTAGGCATACAATGAACTTTTTCTTTCACATGTATTACAATCATGTTAAAATGAAGTGATACACAAAAATTTATTGAAATCGAATACATAGCATGTGCAAAGCCCTGCCTGAATTTTGCTTGGACAGCCTCTTTAGTCAATCGGGGTGTAAAGCACACGCCCTCACAGCCTCATCATGGCAGCTGCAGTGTTTTAATACATTGGGCTTGTATAAGTCAACATTTTTTTCCTACCGAGGAATGTTAATTCTTTTTTTTATCACATTTTGTTTGTGTATGTTTGAGTGTAATTTTTTTCACAACGTCGCAAATGCCAGAATGGATGACCAAACATATCAAAAATAGCGTCAATAATTAAGGTGCGGAATAATTCGAGCAGGGGGCAATGCTTGCTGAAAGAAATACTATTAGGACTTAAACAGCGAGAACACTGAAAACAGATGAGAGGGGTCATACTGTAGTAAGCTTGGCTCATGATATAGGCTGAGAGAGATGCTGCTAGAACCTGGATAAAGGCAGCGAGAACAGAGAGAAAAGATGAATAGAAACTTACGATAGTAAGCTAAGCTTGTGATAGAGAGGAACGCCTAGCTGATAGGGACGAAAATAGGTAAATGACTGAGAAAGGGTTTGGTTTAAGGGAAGTACATATGCAGCTCATAGATACAGTTGCATGTAGACAGGGACAAAATTAGTCTATACCACTCTAAAAATGTTTAACACTTATTGTAAAGTTCTTAATATTTCAACAAAGATACAGTTCAGGTCACGAGTATCCCGACACCCACCTTGTAAAAAACACGGTGGAAAACGGTATGTGTCGCACCGTGTACACGGTGTGACACAGTGTATGTGTATTGGAAAATTCAATAAAAAACACCGTGTCGCACCGTGGCCGCCCATGTAACTCCGTGGATATCGTTTTTCTGAGACGTTGATTGAAATAGTGTATGTTTAGAAATAAATAAATAATGGCTAAAAAAGGGTTGAAACATATATATCCTTTTCATATTTAAAAAAAAAAAGTCGACTTAAGTTGCACGGACCCTGGAAATTGTAGGGGCTTTCAAAGTAAAGTTAATTTTTGGTGATCTGAAAACTCGACGTAAATGGGTACCTTTTAATTCATTTGTTGTTTAATAAATTGAAATAAATTCACCAAGTATATGTATTAGTCAATTGATATATAATCAAAATGCAAATCAATTTAATTCATCGGTTTTTTTTTCTAAACACGTGATGTTGTAACTGACGGTCCTATTAAAATGTGTGGAGCTTAAACGTCTTATTTTCTGTTATCTGAAAACACTTTCTGATTTATTAATTAATTTAGAGCTTTACTTTAAACCAATTAAAAATGAGAAATGAAAATATTTCAGGTCATGTTATTTTTAAATACATGTGGATGTGCTGTAGTAAATAACCCCATATTACCGGTGACTTGTATGATTAGTACTTCAGCTATTAATGTAGCAATAAATAAACAAAAAAAATCACTTTAATATTATAGATTATAGATACATACATGTACACACTCTTTTAAATTATATTCAAGCATTGTACGTGTACTAAAAATTTACCTGCATTTCATAAAATAACAGCAACTTTCAACTTTATTTCCCGCATAGCTGGTAATGACGTCATGATTCACATGAACAAAAATCACTCGTGCGATACACGTGTACGGAAGCTGATCAAATACACAACATTGCCTTTCATCTGGGTTCTATACACAAGAGGTGTTATTGTCTTTCTTGTTAGGTGCCATTGTAATTTACAACTAACTGTGTATATTTGGACGTCTGAACAGGTGTACTCGAGGTGTTGTAGTGTGTTGGGGGGGGGGGGGGGAGGTATTTCTTTTTTTGTTTTTGTGTCGGGCTCGACGTCCTGAGTTCGCAGGTTTTTGTCGTTTTCTGGGAACATCGTGGAGTTCGCCACGCGCAGCCACCAGAGATAATCAGATAGTGTAAGTCATTGTCTTTAATCACCAGAACATATTATTTTATACATAATTGATTTGTTGGTTTGTTGCACCTATGGCTTGTGCCTAAGGGACACCGCGGGGTTCGGCCATGTGTTTACTTCTGTAAATTATATGAAATGTTTAATTTTTTGTAAAGTTAAATTGTATTTTTGCTTATGTAAATAGCCGTGCTAGGCAACAGCGGTGACTAGCTGTGAAGCTGTGAATCATACATTTGTTGATATTGGTTGTGGGGGAAAATTGGGTTAGGTAGGGGCGGTTCCTGGAAAAGGAGTGGCATGGGTGTCCCGGGGGGCAAGGAGCTAAGCCGGCTGGCTAAGCTGGGGCCCAGGGAAGGGATATGGATGCCATGGGGGGCCCTGTACCTGACAGATTTGACCAGCTGTTCGGATTTGTGACCCCATTTAGGCCACCGGTTTACAGTACTCCTCAGGCCCGGACAGTTGAGGATAGCACTGTGGTAGGGGAAGTAGACGTGTCCCTTACTAGGGAGGTGAACAGAGGTGGGGCTGTAAGGGAAGCAAATGTATTTGGGACAGCTGAGGGAGAACAGGGTAATGTTGGAGCAGGACAAAGGGACCCTGTAATTATGGCCAGACCTAAAGCAAGAGAGTCTGCCCGGGGGGACCAAGTTGTGTCTGAATTGCAGGCACGGGTTGGAGCTATAGAATCCCAGTTAGCCCAGATTACGCAACTGTTGGTGGGGATGTCAGGGTCCTTGGGGGGAACTCGCTCTCAGGGATCAAGTCCGAGGGATAAAGCACAATAGAACCTGCTGCCAGAGGCAGGAGTGAGCTCGCGGTCTGTGAGCCAGGGGAGTGTAGACACTGGGCACCCCCAGTGGATACTAGCGTTCCCAGGGCTGAAAACACTGTGGGCACTGCCCGGGCGACACCAGGTAGCATGGGGGAGGGTGGCCCTCATGGGGGTGGTTCTCCTGGGCAGGGGCAGGTTGAGGGGCAGCGGCCAGGTGTTGAGCCAAGTGGGTATGGGTATGGAGAATCTGTCATCTCACAGGGGGGGGGGGGGGTATGCATTCTTGTTCAGAGCCCTCTGGAACCAATAGCCACTCGCACTCATCCCTGGGGCAGGGGTACATTGTCACTTTCAGTACTCCGGCACCACGGAGTGTCACAGTTGATAGTCAAGTTAGGTCTGCTTACCCATTAGTTAGGGAGAACATGTCATTGGGGACCCCAGGAAGGCCGGAGAGAAGCGTCTCAACCTCCAGCAGTAGTTGGGGGCGGTCAGGGCGAAACATCTCAGCCGAGACCAAAAGTCTACGGGACAATGGTAGTTTAGATTGGGGGTTCTTTTACGCCAAGTTCCGAACCTTAGCGAGGTACTACGGGTGGACAGATGACGACAGTTTGTTGGCCCTAAGTGTGTCAGTTGGAGGCTCTGCGTTAAAGTACTTTCATATCCTCTCCTCGCAGGGGGGGGGGGAAGAAATGAGCTTTTGGGAATTAGCTTTGCGCTTTGAGCAGCGGTTTGGGAAGGGCACACTTCAAGCTGCCTCTCAGGTAGAGTTTAACGCCATGACCAAGGGGTCCGATGAGAGTTTAGAGCAATGGGGGGACCGGGTTATGGAACTCAGTCAGTATGACATGACAATCATCCACCGGCCGGGCAAAAGGCATCTTAATTCGGACGCTCTCTCTCGAGATGTGATTTCAAAACGGAAGACCCTAATAAGTCAATTGTTTGTTAAATAAAGGTGGAATTAACATAAATTTTGTCTCAAATTCATCGTTAAATACATTTGCCATAATCATTTAATCTTATATTTTATCAATCTCAATTCTTTAATGGAAGATATAGGAGTAAAGTGGAGAAGATCGTAATTGTAAACATATCTATCTGTTATTGTATCGCCCCTATCATATATCCTTTCTTATATGGGGATGTATTTTTTTTAAACCTTGTGTGTGTGTGTGTGTTGGGGGGGGGGGGGGGTGAGGGGACCAGGGCAGTGTCACCATCACATTTTTGAAATGATTCTTTTAAGCAGCGAATGCCTTTTTTGGATATCGTCGGTCCTATATCATACCAAGCGACTGTTTCACTAACGTATCGTAGATCGTAAACGTAAACGTGAACGTAGCGCGTAAGTGCGTTTCACTTAAAGTTGTCAGTTGCAAATTACGATGGAAGTTGTTTTTTAGTCTATGAGCAACCATGGGCACTCTTAATTGATCTACGTGCACGTAAACAGATAAAAATGACCGCCGTGTTTATACTAGCAGATGATGTAGTGCAGAGAAAATAACGAAGAGAAACGAGTTTTCAGAGACCCCCTAGATTTCCTGAACGACATGGGGGTGATAGAGAGTTATTGACTGCCCAGAGAATTTCTTTTCTTTTGCCCGAAATTCCTTATAACAGGTTTTGACACGCATACGCAAGTGTAAATCAATATTTCGAAATATTTAACATAGTTAACGGTTATAAATCGATGTTATGGTAAGTATTCATTGTTGTCAATAATTAAGAGAGAAATTTTGAGATTTGTTAATATCTTAATTTTACAGTCTCTTATGTATTCTCATATAGGCAGTTTACAAACGCCTTATTCATCAATCTTTATTTATCATTTATCATGGTTTTTATAATAAAAGGAATAAAAGAATATCGACATTTCAAAAAAGGATCCAAAAGAAAAACCCCAAAAAGGGGGGGGGGGGATACGCTGTATACATATAGAACCCAGTAACCACATGTTCATTGCTATATTAAATGTGGATTTTGTTATATGAAATATAGTCACAGTCCCCCTTTGCTACAAGATCACAGCCCCCTACGCAACATCGGGTTTTCGATTAAACATTCCCCAATTCATACATTGGAGATGGTTTTATTTCATAAATGTAGAATTTCTATTCACTTGGAATGGTTTTAGACGAAAAAACTTGGACGTTCTGCACTAGGAATCGACATTTTTAATACAATTCCCTAAATAAAAAAATGCGTTGCGCCTACCCCACCTGCATATGGTCGAAGTGTTTGATCTTTTCCAAAAAATTCTTAACTCCCATATTACTACAGGTAGCTTATCAATACTCACTGTCTTCCATACGATATTTTTGGTTATATAAATCGATATTAATTAAACATAATAAGTCTTTGAATACCCAATGATCTACTTTCACCGCTTTAAATTAACGTCCCCTGTGTTACACCCATCACGGTCCCCTTATGTGTGATTCTACATGAAAGCTTTGACATTCACATTCTCAACTATTTCTCATGATTCCTTCCTCATGTTTCTATATAAAACTATCATTTAAATGTATGTTTGTGTAGTATTTTTAAATCAGTATATTATACTTATAAAAAATAAAAGGTGTTGAAATAGGAAATATTTGTAATGAAGCCTCGGGAGTAAAAACCGGAAACTGATGTTATCTTGGAGAGAACAAATGATGATAGTAAACGTCTGTTTAATTTGTGCTTCCATCATTTTTATCTTTCAATGTTGTTTTTCAAACCAATTGTTCGTGTGGAATTTGATAATTACAAACCGAAGATGACTTCTACGTTTAATATATGAGAGTGGGGAAGTAGGAACAAAATCGCCTTTCATCCTGTAAATAGAGTTTTACTTCATCATCTTAGGACTTGAACATAATTTTTAAAAACAGTAGTTAGTACAAATGCACCTAATACGCACCCAAAAACATAGCAGACACATAGCATCAGGGGGACCTGCCCCCCACTTTTTTGCGCAGCAAAGATTTTTCTTAAATATACATACCACAAATTTAATTAACATAGAATTAACATGGAGTTGCCCCCTTCCTCCCCCCCCCCCCACTTTTATGGGACCATGTAGAAAATTGAATAGAAAATAAGGAAATAATCAATGAAATTGAAGTCAAGGGTATACTACTACCCCCCCCCCCCTTTTTTTTCCTTTTTATTGTTTTTTTTCTTTGCTTGTCAATATTTTCTTGGATGAATCTGCGACCCCCCCCCCCCTCCCCACACACATTTTCAAAAACGATATTACGTGCCTGACACAGTCCCAATAATTTGTCAAGCATTCTTTCTTTTAAACACTTAACTAGTATACATGTATCAAATACACACCGTTACAAGAATTAGTCAAACATTCTTTCTTTTAAACATTTAACTAGTATACATGTACCTAATACACAACGTCCAATTAATTTGTCAAGCGTGCTTTCTTTTAAACACTTATGTAAAATATTCCTTAATTAACTAAGAAACAGAAAAGCGTCGAGAGAAGATAGTATTTTCAAGTAAAACCTCGGAAGTAAAATGAACAATGCAGGTTTTGTTTTTCTTTTGTAGAAAGAGCTATGATGACAATAAACATCTATTTCACATATGCTTGACTCAGTTTTAGCGGGAATTTCTTCTCCACCAGTTGTTTCCGTCTGTTCAATGTAGATAAACATGTCATAACACGTCCTTTGTGTTCTGTTTTATGAAGTTCAATTATTTTACACTTGGAAAGACTCCTAATACATTGAGGATTTCAAGTTTACTAAACGGAGTAGGATTCAAAAGAATGTTGTTATCAATTAAATAAAAAGAATGAAATTAATATCTTGTCTAGTAAATTATGGTTTGTGTTTGTTGTTTATTAACATACCCGCGTCTAAGATATCGATAGATATCTAACGTTCAATAAAACTGTGCTGAAGAAACGTCTTCGGTGATTTTTTAATCATTAGTTTATAGTGAGTGTTAGGAGTTGTTTAATTAAATAAGAGAGAGAGAGAGAGAGAGAGAGAGAGAGAGAGAGAGAGAGAGAGAGAGAGAGAACCTGCTTCATTTATGGGAAAAACTGTATATTTTTGACATAACTAGAAAACAATATACATGTACGACATAACGATTAACGATCTGCCTCCTCCCACTCTTTCTGTCAGCAAACATTGTGTTTTATTTAAGATGTAAAAAAGTGAATTAAAATGGAGTCGGCCTCCCACTTGTTTTTTTTTTTTGGAGGTGGGTTGATGTATGAAATTGAATTGAAAGGAAGGGAACTAACAGCAATATTATTGTTATATGTAGTTAAAGATATGCTCTGCTCCCCCCTACCCCACCCCAACCTCCCCGGATGATGTTAATGTTCTTGAAACCCCACCCCCTTTTTGTTTGCTTGTCAATTTTTTTTCTTTTTTTTTAAAATAATTTTGCCCCTCCCAATCTCTCAAAAACAATGCTATGTGCCTGCAATGAGATGAGAGTGACTTTAAGAAGAACAACGCCGATGTCACACTTTTCTTGGTATTCTTAAAACACATCGCCCAAACTATGTGTCAAGCATTGTTTCTTTAATGCACTTCTGTCAAATTCCCTTTAATGTGAATGTTTACGTTAAAGTGTAATAACACGTCCTTTGTGTTCTCTGTTATGAAGTTCAATAACTTTGCACTTGGAATGACTGTTGATACATTTTAGTTTCAAAGTTTACTAAGCGTAGTAGGAATCAAGAATGTTATAATCAATTAAATAATAATAATGGAATTAATATCTTTTCTAGTTAATCATGGTTTGTTAACACACCCGCGTCTAAGATATCGATAAATATATAACGTTCAATAAAAGAAAGTGTGCTGAAGAAACGTTTTCGGTGCTTTTTCAATCATTACTTTATAGTAGGTGTTAGGAGTTGTTTAATCTAATGAGAGAGAGAGAGAGAGCTGCTTCAGTTATGGGAAAGAGAGAATGAGATAGAGATATGCTTCAGTTATGAGAAAACCTGTATATTGTTTTTACATAATTAGAAAACAATATATGAAATAACGATTTGTGACAGTGCTGATAATAGATATATATTTAAATTCAACGTCCAATAAATAAATAGCATATTACTGTTCTACGGATGTTGTCATTTGCATCAAAATATTGTTCATACTCGCATCACACAAATTAAAAGTTACATTATTTAACGGCTAATTACTGCCAAGAGTGCGCATTTCTCTCATTTAATAAGATGGTGAGAGTAAACATCTGTTTATCGTGTGCTTGTATCGGTATTTCAATCTTTTAAATGTTGTTATACAAACCAATTGTTCTCGTGGAATATAATAATTCAATATATGTATTTTTATTGATTCCCTTGTAAAATACATGTAAGAAGATGGAACTAAATCGCCAAATATCATGGTAATATAGTTTTTAACTGCTTACTAAATAACCAGAGCCACTGGACAAAACTGTTTAATCTATTTTTAGAGACAAACAAGTTGCATCATCTCAATGAAGGGACGTAACATCAGAGGAGGGTGGGGGGGGGGGGGGTAGGGCCAGCACACCCCCTCCCCCACTCTTTCTCGCAGGAAACATTGTGTTTTATAAGATGTAAATAAAGTGAATTAAAATTGAGTCGGCTTCCCACGTTTTGCGAGAGGATGTATAAAACTGAATTGAAAAGATGGAAACTAACTACAAGATTATTGTTATATGAAGTTATAGATATGCTCTGCCCCCCATCCCCTCCCTACCCAACCCCAAACCCCCGGATGATTTTCATGATCTTTAAAACTCACTCCTTTTTTGTTTGTTTGTTTGTTTGTGTTTTTTTTTGTTTTGTTTTTTTTTGCTTGTCAATTTTTTTTAGATGATTTTGCCCCTCCCCAATTTTCAAAAACGATGCTATGTGCCTGCAATGAGAGTGACTTTAGGAAAAACAACGTCGATATCACACTTTTCTTGGTATTCTTAAAAGGCACCGCCCATTGTTTTTTAATGGACTTCTGTGAAATACCCTTTAATGTGAATTGTTGTTTATTACAAACAATTGAATATTGTGCACTCACGTGTAATAACACGTCCTTTGTGTTATGTTTTATGAAGTTTGATAATTTTTCACTTGGAATTACCCTTAATACATGTTGGATTTCAAGTTTACTAAATTAAGTATGAATCAAAAGAGTTTTATTATCTATTAAAAAGAATAATGAGATTCATGTCTTGACTAGTTAATTATGGTTTGTGTACATTGTTCCTGCACGCACCTGTGTCCCAGATATTTCAGCCATTGATTTATAATAATCGATATGAATTTTGTTTTCTTTAACTAAAACATGGCAACGCTAAAAGGCAAAGAATGATAGATGGAAAATATATTTTGTAAGGAAAAAGAAAACATACTACGACAATATTAAACATGTTATGTGTTACTGTTTTAAGTCTCACTAATAAAATTGTTTCACTTTTGCAGTTCATTTCAGTTCATTTATTCGTTAAAAACTATTTCAAACATATGGTACATGAGGACAAAAATAACATTAAAATATACAAAAAGACATGGTCAGAGGTAAACATATATAAATATAAGGGTTATAAAGTTGGGAAAAATTATACAAAATGAACCTCATAGACGACACTACATCGTATATCTTTCTTATAAACACACACAATTTTCTCAACAATTTCATGTTGCATGCTGCCATAGGGTACGAAAATTTTAGCACACTTGGTCTAGCCGAAACATGTTTGTCTATAAGCTTGTTCCGGACTTGTGATATTGCATCACATTCTAAAATATAATGTTAGATGCATTACTTTAGCGCTCTAAAGATCAGCACGTTATGTCATTATGTATAAACAATACATGCCGCTGGTGTACAAACTGTATGATTGGCCAACTCGTTTCTATTTGGCGAAGTTACCTATACACGCTTACACAATGCAAACTCGTGTATATTTTAAACACAGTTTGTTTTCATCAGCGTAACCCTCCCTTAATGTAAATTATTTTCTTGAATTATGCAGTCATGAATCTATTTCTATACTGTGGAATAATTTAAATTCATGAAGGCTCAATTTTCAAGGTTTTCGTTGGTATCCCTCCCCCATGAGTTTACATCCTCAACGAAAACAAATTCAAAAAAAGTTACCTATTTTACTGAAACTGAAAATTGACGCATCCACGAAATTACATACCCATGAATAAGCAAAAAAAATAAACCCCAATAATCCACGAAATTTGGCCCCCATGAAATTAAATGATTTCAAAGAATATCACTCAGCATACTCAAGGTATCGTTTAATGTGACCTTAAACAGAAAAGTAAGGTGAACATTATGATAGGAATAATACAAACACAGACCGAGTAACGTACGTGTGCAGTAACTCGACTACATCAACAGCCTTTCATACATATACATGTGTGTATTGTACCATAATATTATATTAGACTATATTGCTTTAACATTTTCAAATGAAGAAAAAATCTCATAAAGGTTTACTTGTTTTAATAATGATTGACAGCTAGTCATTGAACATCGAACTAAGCTCATAATATTTCTTGTGTTACTTCCTCGTCACGTGATCATTGAGTCTCCGCCTTCACTTGCCACTCACACACCCCTCTTCTACTTAAACATCTAAGCAAATACATATACAGCCTGTCTACATATGTCTTCTCAGACGAATGTATACTTTACATTTGCTTTGTTATTTCTGTAAGGCATACAAATCTATACTCATAGAGTTATATAGTTTGACCAGATTGACAACATCATGGTGTCCCTGTCCGGAGACTCTGTGTATCCCCACGATGTCCTCACTGTGTTGTTCTGTCTGCTGACAGTATCCCAGGCGTACGGTGAGTCCACTTTATGTACATTTCTAAATATCATGATATTTTCCAAATTAGTTTGTTTTGGGATACTTTACAAGGACTGAACCAAACCATTAGTTAATAATTTAAAAGAATAAAATGTAAAAAAAAAATAAGAGCATTTTATTGAATTTCCCAGAAATTATTGTTAAAATAACAGTAGCAATACTACATTATAAAACCAATCTCCACACTCAAAGAGTATTTACATATTAACTACAAGTATTTTAAAGGCTACATACATAACGTACTTCAAAGAAATACTAGTATATTGAAAAAGGAAATATCAAGTTTCTAATGTCACTTGATGCTGGAAAAAGGTCAATGGTTCGGTAGTTAGGAACAATGATAAGTAAGGGTTCTTTATCGTGCTGGCACCTACCATGATTCATGACTTAATGCGGCAACTTTTATATTTTATGTGTAAGTACTTTCCCTGATTGTATTACATTTGAATTAAATACAGACTTACTAGAAAAAAATATTTTTAAAGCGTTTAATCAACTGAATTTCATTTCGTGTATGTGTTTGATAGTACACGTGTCTTCCCGGGGGGGGGGGGGAGGTGTTCTTCTTTTTCCAGTCTCTAACCTTATGCTGTCTCATCTTCTACGCACTGTTTAAACTGTTCAATCTTGAGACACTAATGGTTTATTATATTAAATTTTGATATATACACATTACACACAATTTATATTATAAATTAATATTTCCATACGATTTTTTTTCTAACTTCAATGTTATTCTATTAGATATGAAATTTTTATTCATAATATTTATAACCTTAGTTACTTAAGTTCGTTTATCGATTGAACTACATTTGATTTTTATATATTTAAAGGTTTCGCTAGAGAAAATTAATACTTTCAAATCGTTTTAACAACTGCATTTGAATGTTCAATACATGCATACATGTATTATAAGCTATTCGAACCACGAGTTAACATCATCACGATAGTAATGTTGTTAGAACATGTGTGTTTATCTTCACAGTTAATGTCGCCCTCAACAAACCAGCATACCAACAGTACTCTGGATCAGGTGACAAATATGACGCCAGTAACGCTGTAGATGGACATAAATCAGACCTGAGTGGTGGTGGAGGTCAATGTGCTATATCAGATAGGAGACAAACCGCCACCTGGTGGGTGAACTTGACCACCATCCACAGCATCCACCACATCACCATCTACTTCAGGACGAACAATAAACCATGGGGTATAGTCACATTTACTGATTCTCGTTATTGATAAGGTTCTGTTAAACCTAGATTCCGTTGTTGATATTATTTGTTATGAAACTGTTTATGGGGCAGGTATAATATATCAATGGGATATAGTCACATTTTTTCGATCATCTCATGTAAACATAAATTCCGTTGATTTTATTTATAATGAGACTGAGTAGGGAACTATTTCCGATTTTTTTTTTCCAGAATACAAAACAAAGTAGCAAGTTTACCAGTGTTTTGTTCCGTGGAAGAATTTTTTTGCAAAAAATGTATGTGAAGTTAAACCCCTATCAACTGGTGAACAAAATTTAAATAACAAAACAGTTATGAATAAGGCGTTTAATAACAACGTTTATTACAGAAACTTTGTAATATTGCTTATTTTTTATTAAAAGAGTGAACATATTGGAGATTAACATTATAAAATGTATGGTTGCACAAAGTATTAAATAAATGAAAGCTCCAGAGACAAATCGTGACTGTGTGTCATTACATAGGGCCAAGCGTCGCGGTCGGTGTTGGCACGATAAGGAAACCTTTAGTTGAAATATGCGTTTTATTTTGAGATGTGATTTTTTTTAATCGTGAATCCTTAATGCCCTGTAAAAAAGATAGATACTGTGTCTGCCCACTCCTTAACCAGGATCTGACGACAACTCAACACGAACTGTGTCAACACGGGTGAAAGGAACTCTGTCACCCCCCCCCCCCCCCTTCCGCTCACACACTTGCAAACGTTCAGGTATTCACTAACGCTACCATAAGTTTAGGCGACAGCACACTTTTCAACTAGACAGAACTATCAGGTGAATCCCTTCTACAGTATATAGGATGTAGGGGCAGCAAGTGAACTTTTGTATTATTGGCATGAATACACTAACGAAGCTATTTTGTTTGTATATACGGTTTATTTTTGTTTCATTGTTGGCCCTTTAACAAAATACCTATCTACATAGATATACACTGTTGTAAAACATTGTTATCTACTATGTACTGACATCACCACTATTTATTTGACATGAATTATGTCTACATGCCCGCTTCATTTGTGCGTTAATACATTTAATGTCATCCATATATATTTGTTGACCATTACATGTTGAGAATCATTTATTGGTTCTCTTTTTTTTTTATCTAACTAACTTCTTATGGCCTTCATATTAATTTTCTTATTATGACGATACAGGTCCTTCTAATTGGCGCACTAAGTATTTCCTTGGATTCTCTGTGTACGTCTCCAATACAACAGACAGACTACAGGGAACACTGTGTTACAAGGACGACAACTTTACACTAGACACCATACCTGCTGTCTTCACCACCACCTGTCCTGTACATGGACAGTTCGTCATATACTACAACGAGAGACTACCAGGAGTTACCTATCCTGACTATTACTCTAATTATGTCCATAGTGGCCTCTGTGAAGTGGAGGTGTACGGTGGGTGTACTTTATCTTCGATGCAATATGTAACAAGTATTCCTTTTAAAGGAATGATCGGCAATAATGATATACCGGTATTGATAGCTAGAAGCAATCAACATGATCAGTTTGATGTAAAATAATTTTAAAAGTACTGTATTTTTACAAAATATATAATATTTTGAATCTGTACTACATAATTTCATCATTATCAAGTAATTAAAACATAGTACACGGTACCGTGGTTCTGCCAACATCTTTTAAATTGACTAACTTTAGTATGTGACTTGTATGCTGTGTTTTTGATCTATATAAGCGTGTTAATTTTCATGCTACAATTACCATTATTTCAAACAATTTGATTTAATTGTAGATAAATTTGACAATGATGCCATTTACATATGATGATTGTGTTTTCCCCAATAGTGTCCTCACTCATTGCTACATAAAAGTTTAACATGAACCATATCAACATAGATAATTAGTACTCGATGCATATGCATTATTAAATTACCATGATGAAACACATGCCTAGTTATGCATAAGCAAAGTATGCCATTCTACTCATGAAGTAATTAAGAACTTTTTAGAAGTATAACTAAGTCAGTACCATTGCAAAAATTGAAGGATGTCCTGCTACCGGATATTTTGGGTCCAACTGTTCCGTTCCCTGTCCAGACGTCAACTGTCAGTACTGTCACATAGAGACGGGCACCTGTCAGGGCTGTAAACCTGGATACAAAGGTCACCGATGTGAAATCAGTAAGGCTACAAATCTGAAATTTTACGGAAAAATGGATTAAGATGTCGTATAGCTACAGTTACATTCTAATGAACATAACTACATCATATTAAAAATCTTTGTGTTTGTTTTTACAGTCTGGGTAAGAATACAGTAAATTTGTAAAATAAAAAAAGGTCAGGTTGATCATGTTCAATATAAAATTGGTTTGTATCGATAGCTTGTGAAAGGGGAACGTATGGTGCTGGTTGCAAAGAAACATGTGGACACTGCCGTGACGTAAACCAGTGCTCCATCAACAATGGGACTTGCTTAACTGGGTGTAATGCTGCTTTTAAAGGAGACTTGTGTAAAACTGGTAAGTGTGAAGATAGATCAACACATTAACAGATGTGTTTTAAGGAGTAGTAGACTGATAAAGAGAGCTTAGCAGGAACTAAACATATGATGTACTATTGTCAACTTCATAGGCGATCTCACCACATATCATACTGATATTAAGTGCTTTTAAGGTCAGAATGATATTGAAATCACATAAGAATTATCATGTCGATTTATTTACATAGAGCTATTTAACTCACGACCTACACATTTCAAAACTTTGAAAAAAAATGTGTATAGTTGTTTTAATAGTTAAAGCTAAAGTGGAAGCTTTTGTTCTGTTTATTTCCATTTCATGCAATTATCTTTTTATGTCCAGAAAAAGGGACCAGGTGCCTCCATTTTTTAAAAATAAATTGATTAAATGATTCTGTCAATTTGACATGTCCTAGCTATTTGGATGAGATTATCGTTTTAATAAATTAACGAAGTTGTACAACACGATATGTTTTAAGTTTAAAAACTCTTTAACTTCACATTAGAAAACTGTATTAATACTGATTTCATTTTTAAGCTTGTGACAAAGGGTCGTATGGCTACGACTGCAAAGAAACATGTGGACATTGTCGTGACAGATACCAGTGTTCCAACATCAATGGATCGTGTCTGACGGGATGTGATCCTGGTTATCAAGGAGACTTGTGTAAAACATGTAAGTGTTTTGTCGTATGATATACATTTAAATAAAGAAAAATATAGCTATCATTACATTATCATAATAATGATATTAATGTTACCGTGTAATCTGATTTCTAGATCAACACTATAAGTTTTCTGAATACATCTGATGTCTAAACGTGCTTATGTTAAATTGATTTTAAAACACTTAAATTGAATAGCATTTCTTAACACATTAATCTTGTGAGATTGAACATTTTTTTCGCAGCATGTGACAGAGGGTCGTATGGTTCTGAATGCAATGAAACATGTGGACATTGTCGTGACGTAGACCATTGTTCCAATATTAATGGGACGTGTTTGACTGGATGTGATGCTGACTATCAAGGGGACTTGTGTAAAACTCGTGTGTAGATTTGTATTAAATTTATAGCATAGACAAAATAGATATATAATACATGTATTTCACACGTAAGTAGATTGATTTAGTAGGTAGGGATTAATACTAATTATATAACACATTCGATTCATTTCAGATTGCCCCGTTGGATATTTTGGACAAGACTGTTCTGAGACTTGTATCAACAGTTACACCTGTGATGGCTGTAACGATGTCAGTGGTTCGTGTGATTATGGCTGCCGTCCTGGCTGGATAGGATACTTCTGTCAAAAAAGTACATAATCTATTTATTTATTTTTTATTCATGGTATGGTAATCAGAGATTTAATAATTGATTTTTAATTATCGAAATAGTATTCAAAACATTACATAAGACATTTGTTTTGAAATATGACGCTTGGCTTATAAATCGTATATTTTCAAGTTTACTTCAAAGTAACAATAACCCATATAAATTATAAAATGTGCCAACGAATGACCACGTTGATCATTTAATGTGTACCAAGTTGTACTAATGTGGGTACATCGGACGCCAACAATTTGTTCATAGGTTAGTGTTTACATTTTTCTTGTAAAATAAGTAAAGAATTATTTAATACAACAAACTTAGCCAAGATAACAGTAAACAGATATGTATTTTTAAGAAAATTACAAACCAAATTTGCGTAAAAATAGATATACACTCGCCGTAGTTAATTTCTGAAGAGAGAAGAAATGGCAACGCAAGTAAGTATGAATATGTAATGTTTTTCAGTTTTTCTCTTAAAATTACACACCTATAATCTTAATCTATAGGTAATATTTTTTTCTTTAAAAATAAGTATTGAATTTGATAGTTATATAAAATGTGTATATATGTGAAATACAACCCTGTCATCGCGTTGGTGTTAAAGAAATTCGACTACTGTAAAACAACGTGAAATAATGCACTCAGGGTACCAGGGTAAGTAGTCACTCTGCTTAACGAATTTATATCATATAGTGTTGCCTTTGAAATTGTAATTTTGTTGAATTTTTACAAATCCGGCTGTTCTAATGCATGTCAAACAAACCAACACGTAGAAGTGTGTTTATACTTTAAAGTTGCTTCTTTAATATAAATGAAATAAAAAAGCCGCCCAATGTTGATGAATTAACCTTAATGTAAGTTTGTTTTGAAACGTATGTTTAAATGTATGTTGACTCTTTTAATTTTCTATTTGTTTGTCATGGATTTTTTCTTCTCTAAAGTTAAGTATATTTTACAATTAAAATATTTGTCAAAACAGGAATAGGATCGGAAGGGGGGATGTCAACTACTTGTCAGAACAGGAATATGACATGAGAGGAGAGAACAGCTAATAGGGTCTAATGTCGTGAAGAAGACAGAAAATGGTGAACATATCCGATTTGCTACATATTGTAGGACACTTTGTGTAAACTTTGTGTAGTATTATTTTGTAAAAATAAAATGTGTTAAAGTGTTGGACTAAGTTATTGCTATGTTTAAGACGGAACAAATGGAGCTCCAGCAGCTAGAAAAAATTTCGGTAATTGAAAGAATTCCGTCAGATGACTATTACAAACATCCCGTTAGAAGATTCAGTGACAGGTGTTCCCAAAAATACAGAGAGTGCTTACTGCAGTATAGATATCTTCTTGTTGACCTTTATTTTAGCTTTCACTGTCTTTTGTCTATGAATAAAACAAGGCAATGGAGGTCAGATAATAACAGATAACATCTGAAGAAAAACAGAGGACTAAAAAGAATTGAATTAACATTGTTGTCGCCATCGATCATCATACGGGGCGTCTTCTGTTGCAAGGCCAAATGCATTGACCGGGGCATGGAGAGGGCAAATGTGTGAGTAAGAGCACTGTGTCTTAAGTGTTTCTTGTAATTTAAATATTTAACTCTATCTTTTTAAATCAAAAAGGAATGCAAGAAAGAAGTAAAGTTCGAAGACTTGGAGTAGACAAAAGTGGACGTTAACAAAAACCAAAACCATACAAAAGGAGTGAGGCAGCTTGTTCTTTTTGAACAACAACGAGTGTTTGTGGTGTTGTATTGTATGCATTTCATGATTAATACATGTTTTCTTTTATTAATTTAAATGTTTCTGCTACTGATGACATATATGTGGTTCTTTTTTTTTTTTTTTTTTTTTTTTTTTTTTTTGTATTTTTTTTATTTTATTTTTTTATTCTCTAAAGTCAAATAGAACTTAATACATGGTTGTATTAAATAGTAACTGGATGTCATTCTCGAAATGTCAACTGGAATAAAGACCTGACTG
Organism: Magallana gigas; assembly: GCF_963853765.1. Classification (NCBI taxonomy): domain Eukaryota; kingdom Metazoa; phylum Mollusca; class Bivalvia; order Ostreida; family Ostreidae; genus Magallana; species Magallana gigas. The sequence continues at coordinate 65,931,234 of NC_088853.1, read as the reverse complement.
CTTAATGTATTAACCGCCGTCAGGTACACCCCAATCATTTGCAGGTAAAACATATTTTTATGACCGAAGTTCTTTCGTATTTTATGCTCTTCTATTTTTTTTTCTTTTTGTTTTTTTATTTACGTTTTAACTTTTACCTTTCATTTAGGAATCCATCTTGTACTTAAAGAATTAATGCCTTTACTTGGACACAACTACTGAACTGTGAACTGTAGCAGTTTTTTAAAGCAATAATAAAAAGATATGGTTGTGCAATAACGCACAGAATATTTCCTAATCGATGTAGACATTACATTGTATTTTTTTCATCATGATTAGTTTAAGAATAGCTGTAAATAATCTTTGAAAACGACGTTCCATCAATAACATTTGCAGACTTCCCATTTTTATGACATTCTCGTAATAAAATGAATGATTGTACAAAAAAGTGTTAATCTGTATAGAAAACATATCAAACCCCTGTCACACCGGAGCTGCATCTTCATGGCGATACCGCTGCATCCTTAAATAATGTAGATCACCGAAGTACACGCAGTAGAGTCTCCTTCAGCGCCTTAACAAAGCAACAGCATCTTCATTTGCACCATAAGGTCTCCAACCTCGCCACAATAGCTCTGTTGGCGCGCTCAAGGAACGCAGCCATTTGCAGTGTAGACGCAGTGATAAGTTGATTGCACTTGCACGAAGACCATTCGGAGTCATTTGTGATGTCACTGCGTCTCTACCGCGCCATTGCTGCGCATCCACAGCGTTAGAACGAGTTGTTTTCATTTTGCTACGTTCACACAGCGACCCCAATGAGCTGTTGCCTCGTCCATTGCACTCTCTTGACGTTTCCTAGTGCAATGTCAACCAGACTACGAAAATTTGAACAACGACTGTTGTACAATAGCTAGCGATGTAGTAATTTTAAAATTCATGTAGATGACTGTGTAAAAGGAGAATTTGCGAATATTCCAAGACCTATTGGAAGAGTAGATCGAATTCATGTCTTTTTTCTGATGTTTTCACATTTTTTCCAACAACTAATAACGGTTCTTTTTGTAGACCTGTTTATTAGGATGCGTTTTTTTTCACAAATTATTTAGATTCTAGTTATGTTTCAATTTACTATGTAATTTATTTTATAAAACAAAAACATTTGTATCATTCATTTACCAGTTGTAAAGTGTAAAGACCGCTTGACGGATACTCAGCGAGACCACAATCAATCGCCAAGTAAACATTTGTGGAAACACAGTTACACGCCGCGGGAGTTCAGTAGAAACTCCTCAGTCTTCGTCAGGACGCTGTGGCATTTTATTCGTAAAAATATCAGATAAAATTGAACATTTGTTTTCTGAATTTGGTTTGCGATCCTTCGGCGATTCCATGAATTTTACAACGCTGTTAATACGCTGTGAAAAGGCAACTTTGTGTGACAAGGTTTTAATATAATTGATCATTACATTATCTTTATTAAAAGCACTGAATGTACATATAATATTTTACTACAATTAAGTTTTTTTTAAAATCAGATCTGTTTATGTTTTATTTTTCTATTAAAGTTTGCATTTGTCAACTTCATTCCAGTTAAAAAAAAACTGTATGATTTTTTTTAATTTGAATGTTCTGTTCTTATCAAAACATATTTTAGAAAGCTGTAAAAATCTTCACTGGTAGTTTCGTATTTAATTATTAACATTGTTGAAATACAAATATAATCAGCTATTGTATGTTTTCATATAACACTTGGCTGCTTTGTTTGTGATGTGACGTCAGAGCTCGCTTGTTACAGTATTAAAAGTATCGTTTGCGAGGAAAGAGTCGCCGGGAAATTGGAGGAGGAGGAGGAATACCCTGGAATTTCTGTAATTAGTCATGGGGTTTCTGACAAAGAACTGTTTTACCATGCGATGTGTGTTGTCTGTAAAATGGCTATAGACTTGTGACCGGCCTGTGGGAGTACCGTCCATTTAACTGCCCCGTGTAATCGTAACAATCAGCTCCGATCAGTCGAGTATATGTTGAAAGGTGTTTAGATAAATTAAAATTATTACTGTTATTATTATTATTATTATTATTATTATTTTGTAAATAAATAAGATAAAATGTTAATTGTTGTTTTAACTTGTGAATTTTGTTATTTAAATAGGAGTTTCATACTATTTGTGGTTTTACGCGTTTTACTTTAGTAAAAAAAAGTTGTTATTCTTAAGGTTTGTGGACACTCTACAAATACTAATATGTCATTTAAACGAAAGATTAATATATTTACAGTAAAGAAAATACTTCTTAAACAAAATTTAAACAATTCTTTCGTAAAAAATATAATACTGTTGTCGGTGTTGAATAACAAAACATTAAACAAAAAGAAAAGATACTTTTGACTATCTAATCGGATTCGGTTCAACAAACCGCAGTAATGGTTATGAGGGACGGATAGCAGTGGTAACTTTTTTATGAAACTGACCTCCTTTAAAAAAAAGTGCTCTGCATAAAATAAGGTAAAAATACTTGAAGTTAAGAACATAATTATGTGGAATTTTTGTTTACCGAATAACTGTTTAAGCTTTACAAATTATGGCTGAAATTTGAGGTATATCTTGTTAATGCGTTGACCACCCAGCCTTTTTTACAGTACAATCACCGTTATTATTCTACAAAAGCGGGTTCAACCGTTAAAGTTTGTTGTTTTGATGAATTGTAGTGAAAATATACAAAAATTGTCATCAGAAAAGGGAATGATTGTTAAAAAACAATACTGTAAAACGAGAAAATTTGTCGCACATGTATTTTAGCGCAAACGAAAGTGCCGGTACATTAGCGCAATTATATTTTAGCGCATGCATCTTTTCTTTAAAAAAGAATACAAAAAATGTTGTTGTTTGATAAACGATAATGCCCAAAATTTAGTTCTGTGTTCACTCAAGTACGTGAATAAAACGACTTTGAATTTTATCTCGCTTGCACGGTAAACTGTCGTTGAGAACAATACACTTACTTTTGTGTAAATCGTCAGTAGATAGATATGAAAACCTTTTTTATTGGCGATGATGTGTAATTTTTGTTGGTAAACAAATTTGAGTTACCGGACTTTGAATATAACGTGTCGACTTGGATAACACTAGAAGAGTCCCGAAACTAAAAGTGAAATCGAATGCTACATTTACCATTAGTTTCGATCAACATGAGAGCATCTTTTTCGCAGTAATTTTACATTAAAAAAATAGGTATCGTCTTGTTATCTTTTTATCCACTAATCGGAGATCAAAGAAATTATGATCAATCATGTAATGTCAGCGTTAACGATTGCCACGCTTAATCACTTTTTCACCTCGAGGCGCTAAATGGAAGTGGCATGGGAAGAAGCCCAGTTTTCAAGGTGCTGATGAGAGATAATAAAAAGCAATTAAAACTGAATTAATTAATCCATGATTAGGCAATTTAATTATTCAATTATTACCCGATAACCCATACCGTTTACCTGTGTAATTGTTTAAACAAACAGACCGACAGCATCTGATATTTAAATGAACACTTCTATATAGCCTTAAAAATGACTGACGTTATTGTTTTGCAACTTGAAGAAATTTAATACATATGGAAAATCGTTGGCGCACTATTAATTTTAGCGCTTAGAGGCAGTTGCGCCAAAGGCGCTAAAATTTGTAGTGCGCCATATTTTCTCATTTTACAGTATAACTTGGGTACAACATATGTAAAAAATGATTGATATAAAGAATATATAGCCTGTCTGCAAATAGCAATAGCAACAAAGGTTCTAAGGGGTTTTAAACACGATTTTAGCACAAATGTTTCAAAATTACTGTTTTTTAAATATATCAAAAGTTATTATTATTCCTCTTAAATATATCTTAAGTGCTGCGCACATGGCAATCTATATACCAGTTTAGATCGTCTGAGACATCGTACTTGTAGTTTAGAAAAGTCCAAAATCAGCTTTGATTCGATATTTTAGATTGATTTAAATTTGGCCTAGAATCTGCTTAGGTTTGTCTTTAAAATACTTTCATAATATTAGATTTTCATAATCATGCTTGGTCACATTGAAAAAACTTTAGTAATAGTGTGAAAATGTTCGGGATTGAAATAAGAAAAAAAGATCAACAATTACCTAAACAATTTGACCAATGTATTTGAATAAATTATTTATCATTCAACATATTGCAGTTGCTATGTTTTAGAATGTTGCAATCGTACATTTTTGTCTTTCCATTTTCATGAACTACTTTTTCATGCATGTATACCATACAAATAAAATGTATTCCCTTAACATTGTATAAATATACGATCACTTATGATTCGCGATGGTATACGATGTTTATGGAATGATTTGTGTATTTTCTATATCCGAGCAATGGTGATGGGTTAGAAAACACCATTATTATTGGTCCATTTCCGAAAATCAATCTTTCATGGGAATTAAATGAGCACATCAAATGTAGATCACGTGGTATAACACAATCTCATGATACTGTCTTTTGTCTGTCAATCAAACAACCAAGTGACTTCAGTTGAGGCAAAGGATACGGTGCACTTGTTTCGAGTTGCTGACATTTTTGTCTGACCTGCATGTATACTTGTCGAGCGTCTGTTTTAACTTCAGCTTATTGTTAATTTTCCGCAAACTCAAACTTGCACACTTTTAAAAAGTTGTTAAACGAAAATAATCACTTAATTGAAAAATAGAAATGGAACAAAAAAAAAATAAAAACAAAACAAACAAGTGGCACAGGGGCCACCTCGCTCACCTGAGCAACAATTGCCTTAATTTTTATCAAATTAACATCACAGTATCAAAATATCTTGACAACTAAGTACGGTAGATATTGCTAAAAAAAAAATGAAAATCTGCCAATTTTCATCTACTTCTTTTTTTTGATAAATTCCAAACACCTTTTGTTGTTGTACTAAGATTTTTCTCTATTCCTATAACCACCCCCCCCCCCCTTTCATGGCCCCACTTTTTTTCTAGGGAATCATGGTGTCATCAAACTTAAATCTGCATAACCTGTGCTTTCACACTGGACCGAAAACTTTCCCAGAATATATTTAAAGATTTTCTCTATGTATTCCTATGTAAAAATTCCTCCCTTAATTGTGGACCCACCCTACCCCCGGGGACCATGATTTGCACACACTTGAATCTACACTATCTGAGGATGCTTCCACTCATATTTGAGCTTTCCTGGCCTAATAGATTTTGAGAAGAAGATTTTCAAAACTTGATCCTCCCATTGTGGCCCCACCCTACCCCCAGGGACCATGATTTAAACTACACTACCTGAGGATGCTTCTATTTGAATTTGAGCTTTTCTGGCCTAATAGTTTTTGAGAAGATTTTTAAAGATTACTCTACATATTCCTTTGTAAAACTTGACCCCCCTCTTGTGGCCATACCCTACCGACAGGGACCATGATTTGAACAAACCTGAATCTACACTTACTAAGGATGCTTCCATTTTAATTTGAGCTTGTCTGGCCTAATAGTTTTTGAGAAGAAGATTTTTAAAGATTTTCTCTGTATATTTCTATGTAGAACTTGATCCCCCTATCGTGGCCCCACCTTAATTCCGGGGACCATGATTTGAACAAACTTGAATCTACACTATCTGAGAATACTACCATTTTAATTTGAGCTTTTCGGGCCTGATAGTTTTTGAGAAGAAGATTTTTAAAGAGTTTCTCTATATATTCCTATGTAAAACTTGATCCCCCTCTTGTGGCCCCTACCTTCCCCCGGGGACCACGATTTGAACCAACTTAAATCTACACTACCTGAGGATGCCTCCACACAAGTTTAAGCTTTTCAGGCCGAATAGTTTCTGAGAAGAAAATATTTTGAAAAATACCAACAAATGTTCAATAATTCTCAATTAATCTCCCCTTTAGAAAGGGCATGTCCTTATATTTGACAAACTTGAATCCCCTTTACCTAGTGGTGCTTTGTGCCAAATTTGGTTGAAATCTGCCCAGTGGTTTTTGAGAAGACGATGAAAATGTAAAAAGTTTACAACAACGACGACGAGGACGACAACGACGACAACGACAGACACCGCACAAATTTGTAATCAGAAAAGCTCACTTGAGCCTTTGGCTCAGATGAGCTCAAAACAAAAACCTGAAGAACTTTCTTGCAAATGTAAAGACGGAATGAATAATTTTCGGCCAATGGTGTAACATTTAGGAAAATCGGAAAAAAGAACGTACTGTAAACGTACTACATTTGGCTGTGTATTCTATTTAGCGCTTTTGGCGGAATGTTGCCTTCCGCTAAATCAAATACATCGCTAAATACCATACATCTATGTATAAGAAAAGTCATATTCAGGAATACGCTAATTCAAATCCACGCCAACTTGTTCGAAAACTAATTTCCGCCAAATAGCGTACGCACCAAATACAATACGTTTACAGTGTATGCTTATACCCCTTCATCATAAATGGACTTATTGTTAAGAGGACATAAGTTAACATCATTATCGTATTGAATAAATCCCGGCTCACATAATTTAAGTCCTCAGACAAAAACTGGAATCCTTTAAGCTCATGGTGTCCAATTTTTGTGGATCTTTTTTTTTATTCTTGGGGATGTCATTTCGTGGATGCGTCGGTTTCCACTTTCAGTAAGAAAACTCTCTAAGTTTGTTTTCGTCGATGATGTAAATTCTTGTGTGGGGGCCTCCCACGAGTACCACCAAAATTGAGCCTACGCGAATTCTTATGATTCCACTACTACTAACGTTAGTGCTTTCAAACTTCAGTTTTCAAAGTACATTTTTAAAAGGTTTTTTTCAGTCCAGACGTTTACATTTCAAATAACGCTTGTGTTGTTATAATGTGTTTTTAAAGTTTATGAAACATTAACATGAAGCTATCTATTATAATTTATTTCAAATCTGTTTTAAAAGTACAAAGTTTATTTGAAAGTTTTGAATAATTTAAACACAAAGCCAATTTTAATGAATGTTACAATTCTGAGGAGATACAGAAATAAAGATTATAAAGAGATACATATCATACATTCATCACGTGAAATATGTTGTAACTATGTACATGTATCAACACAATGGCAAATGGACCTATCATAAAACAAAACGTTCATGCGTAAGAAAATATTTTGTGTTTATTGAAGTTAGAATTGAGGCAGGTGAACAAATTCCACTGTGCCGTTAATATGAAAAAATAACCAATGTTTGCATAAAATTATTTTCATGCATTTTTCATTAGAGTAGTGCATTATTCATGTTTCTATAATTGTTCCAACATAGCATCGCCATATTTTGTTTCATCCGGTTAATTTTTTACATTGTACTTAAAGCAGTTATAGCTAGCTATCAATAAGTTTAAAAAAATACTTTTTAAGGTTTATCTCGAAATTTAGATACAGTTCTAATCATCTGAGACAATTAGGACATCTGTAAGTTTTCTTTACTAACCTCTTTGCTTCAATTATAAATTTGCCGGGCGAGTCTCGCAAATATATACACTATTCCGAGTTTTTGAATAAAATCAGAAAAACACAATATACATGTATACTTGTTTGTTGATATTGTTGATAATATACTGAATTCAAAGCTTCCCTAACAACAAAATAATAATTAATATACCTTTTAATATATTTAGTCTTAAATCTGCCTTTGGAAGTAAGTTTATACATGTATGATCAATATACAAATAAAACATCATAGACTAGGTTACTGTAGTTTTTTAAAGAGGTTTGTGTTTGCTCTTGTTCTGGTTTGTATTTTTGTTTTAGAGTTAAATTAGAGTTCAAAAGAGTTACAAAACATTGTTTCACTATTTAACAGTATCCTGAGTTTGAGTGGCTTTTGCAAAAGAAATAATTCTCTCTTTTTTTTTAAATATAAAAGTGCATTGATATAAGTAAGAAAAAAATAAATCTTAATGTTGGATATTACAGTTTTGATATTAAATACTGGCGCCTAAAAGATATTCAAGATGAAGAGGTAGAAATAAAATAATACTTAAACACCTTAATAACACCTTAACAAGACAAACATATTCATAAATCTGAAATGAATGTAAGGTTGTTAACACAAGATTTTTGCAATGAAATAAATTACTTTAATTATTGCAATTTTAGTATTCAAAAAGCTTATTTGGCATCACATATTTTGCATCAATAATCATTACGTAAAAAAAGCATTTACAAATACTTTAACAAATGTCGATGTTTTTCATTTTCTTTGAATATATTGAAACGGTGGGTGTACGGACATATGTTTATTTTTTCCTGACTCTTATA